>NC_045751.1:18547857-18554425 GCF_008692095.1 Etheostoma spectabile
CTGCCCCCGCGACCCGATACCGGATAAGCGGATAAAGATGGATGGAATTAGGTAAATGTAACGGATATTCATAATATAAAATAGTTTCACAATAAAGCTTTAATTGTCAAATTAGCCTTTTTATACATTTCCTCAAAAGCAACAGTTTTGTACATTTTTTTTTTTTTTATTTAACCTTTATTTAACCAGGAAGTCCCTTGAGATTGAAATCTCTTTTTCGAGGGAGACCTGGCCAAGACGGCACACCAGTTACAATTTAAACAAATACAGCACAGACAAAATCTCACATAGAGGAAAGGACAGGTCACATAGGGCAGTTACATTTTTGAATTACATGACATTTTAACATGGCCTTAAACTCATTCAATGGGACTAGATTATTTAAATGGATCAAGTTTTGCAAATTATTCCAAGACCAAGGAGCGGAGTAAGAGAAGGCTTTCTTCCCCAGCTCAGTAAAAACCCTTGGAACCTGGTAAGAGCGCCACCTGGTGGAACGGAGATGAAAATGGCTGGAATTTAGCTTGAGGAGATTACATAAATATGCCGGCAGTTTACCCAACATGGCCTTGTATAGAAAAATATAAAAATGAAGTTGTCTACGTAGACTTAGTGACGGCCAGCCTACCAGTTCATACAGCGTACAATGATGAGTACGTGCATAAGAGTTAGTTAAGAAGCGCAAAGCACTATGGTACACAGAGTCTAACAGGTGGAGAGTACTAGAGGCAGCATGCATGTAGACAACATCACCATAGTCCAAAACACTTAAAAAAGTAGCCTGAACAAGTGTTTTTCTGGCTGACATGTTAAAACAAGTTTTATTTCTAAAATAAAACCCCAGCCTTAGTTTCAGCTTTTTTACAAGTTTTTCAACATGAACTTTAAAAGAAAGTTTGTTGTCCAGCCAAAAACCTAAATACTTATATGATGAAACATTTTCAATTAAGTCTCCGCTTAATGTGTTAATAGTTATATTATCTGGGGATTGGGAACGAGCCCTTGAAAACGTCATAAATTTGGTTTTCTTAGTATTTAGCACTAACTTAAGGCCATGTAGAGAAACTTGAAGCTGTTGAAAGGCCAACTGAAGGTCATGCATGGCTTGATTCAGTGAAGAGGCAACTGAATATATCACAGTATCATCGGCATAAAGGTGCAGTTTAGCAGTTTGCACGTCTTTTCCAATGTTATTTATGAATATAGAAAATAAAATGGGGGCTAAAATCGAACCTTGAGGAACACCCATAGAAATTTCTAAAAAGTCTGATTTAAGACCATCTATAGAAACACATTGCGTTCGCTCTGTAAGATAGTTTTTGAACCAAGTAATAGCTGTGTTTCCTATGCCAATGTTAATTAATCTATCTAGTAATAGCTTATGGTCAACTGAGTCAAATGCTTTGGACAGATCCACAAATAATGCAGCGCAGTGTTGCTTCTGGTCCAAGGCATTTATGATGTCATTTAATAGTAGCAAAGTTGCTGTAACAGTGCTGTGTCCAGCTCTAAAACCTGACTGGACATCAGTAGAATGTGTGCTCTGCCAAGTAGTCTTTAATTGACAGTTACTTGAGCTTCCAAATTTTTGCAAGATAGAGAGTTTGAAATTGGCTATATTGTGAAGATCTGAAGGTCGCCACCCTTTAACAAAGGAAGCACATAGGCTGCTTTCATATTTAGAATGAATTTGTCTGCAGATACAATTAAAAATGTAGCTATAGGCTTAGCTATAAATTCAGCTGAACTTTAATAAGAAGGTCTAGGTGTCTGTCCTGCTGATTTTTTGGGTCAATAGCTTTAAGAGCAATACACCACATTTTAAAAATGGGTCTAAAAACAAAGGTTTCGGTGGTGTTTCAGAGCTGGAGTCGGAGCAATGATAACTTGATTTGGACTCATTTAAGATAAAGCAGCTGATACAAAGTGATTGTTAAATGTCCATTATGTCAATTTTGTTTAATTTCAACTGAACTACAAAAATATGTTGTGGGAGACCTGCAGACGAAGAAGTGAATCAGACAGAGAATTAATTTGCTTCCAGAATTTAGCGGGTTATGGTTTCAGATACATTTTTTAGATAGTAACTGATTTAGCTTTTCTGGTCATGCTTGTGCATTTATTTCTTAAAGTTCTGAAAGCAGTCCAGTCAGCAGTAGAATTTGTGGCTTACATGCAAGGTTTTCACCCGACAGCAACAATATTATCTCCGACCTTTGTCTGTACACAGATTTTGTCCCAGCTGGCTACTGTGTAGTCTGTCTGACCAGGAGCCAATCAATCCACAGCAGAACAAATTATGGTTATCAAACAGATTGCCTGTTACGCTGCATGGACTCAAAGTTTTTCCACCTACTTCACTGCTGTGTGGCTGGTTAACAAGTGCTTTCAAATTATGCACTTCGTGATGAGTAACAAACTCACAGCACCTAAATCAGCACCTGATTTTACCCAGTGCAAGCTGTTCTTCACAGGTACATCTTTAATCCAAGCCAGACGTCTTGGATGTGGCACATGCATAGAGCTGTAACAAGTCCAAATTTTGCTGTACAATTAATTGTCTCAGAAATAATCGCAACTAACAATGTAAGTGTCTCTTTCAGTCAAATCTTTAAAAAAAATTCCATTACTTTTTTAAACACATTAAAGTTTTGAATGAATTTCAGGATACATCTTTTGGTTACATCACTGTTATGTGAGGATTAGGGCCATATGTGGAATTCTTTTTATTTGAGTTCTGAGTTTAATCTCATCACTTATAAATTTGGCATATTTAAACAAATCAACAATTGCCATTCATAGGCCTTACAACCTTAGCTAACGTTGCTAATTACTTGCGGTTAAACAAAGAAACTGTGATGATATAAAAAAAAAAAACGAAAATTAAACAATTACGTAATAATTGTTACAGGCCTACACACGCACATTCTGGCTGCTCTTTGCACTCACCGTGAGCAGGTTGAGCAGGTCTGTATTGGCGTCGACGTGAGGCGGCATGGTCTGGATCAGCGCCAGCTCCTGGAGGATGGCATACAGCTGTTGGGTTTTAGCCAGG
Organism: Etheostoma spectabile; assembly: GCF_008692095.1. NCBI lineage: Eukaryota > Metazoa > Chordata > Actinopteri > Perciformes > Percidae > Etheostoma > Etheostoma spectabile. The sequence goes on from NC_045751.1 coordinate 18,550,913, forward strand.
TTGACCCGTGTTTTCTCTTTGTCGGCCCAGTCTGGCAGCGCCACGTGCACGGCTATCAGATCTTTCAGGTGCACGCCGAGGATGGGGAATCGGAAGCCCGAGCACTCAGAGAAGCGCTTGCGGTACTGACTGTAGTTGCCACATGAAGTCACCAGTTCAATAAGGTTGTTAAATACCTGAGTGAGCACAGAAGGACAACACAAATTTATGGGTGGACAAAATGGAAAGGGGATGAGACGAAAGTTGGCAGGAAACAGAAAGCCTCTCTCAAGAAAAAATGGTTTGGAAGAATCAAGTACATTCTGTCAAACTTTGCTCCAGATGGACTTACATAACTGACAAGATTGTATCTCCCCCAACAGTTGCATTCAACTTCCCGTTTATATAGCTCAAATTCATACTTCTAAAAAGCCAATGTGTAGGAAGCTTGGCAGCTCCCTCAGAAGGGAGATGTGGATTACTGAATCAAGATTTAATTTCACTTGTTAGCTTAGTGCATCAGCACGCAGTGAACATTAAATTTATGTGCTCAGTGTCAGGCTGTGGATGCCAAAAAAGAGATCAGTGATGGTTTGGGGGGTTTGGGATGGTGGGAGCGGTAGCAGCTACTGCACCTTGTTGGTCTCGGCGCTGATGTGGCTCTGCGTGTCTTTGAGGCGAGAGATGGAGCTGTTGCTGAGGCCGCCCACCACAGCCATCAGCGTGTTGAAGTTCTGCAACTGCAGCAGCTTCTGTGGACAAGAAGGAGGCAAATATTAGGAGCAAGGGCGTAGGTTTTGTTTCAACATTGGGACACACACACACATTATAACAGGGGGGTCTGGGGGTCTTCCCAAAATGTCTTGAGCATCAAAAACTTTATTTTCTGGCTGAAATGGTAAGAAAACATATAATTAGGCTACCGGTAAAAAGTGCTGGTTATTGATTTTTCAATATTGGCATTCGAATATTTGCTTTTTTTTGTTTTTCCTTCATTACTGTAACAAAGTAGAACACGCTGTAACCAACGACAGCTTAAGATATATAAACATCAACGGTTATTTTTACATCTTTTGAGAGGAACAAATCTAACTCTTCTAAATATTGGGAGGGGGAAGACATATCCCCGGCATCACCCCTGAAATATATGCCTATGTTTAGGAATGGGGGTGAAAGAGAAGCCACTGCCAAAAAGGATTTTGAGGTGAGCGAAAGACAGAAGTTCAGGTTTAAAAAAAACATCTACAGCATCAGGAGTCACATAGATGCAAGAAAGAAAATATAACCAAAATATAAAGCCAGAGGCAAGTATTCAGCAGCTCACATCTGCACACAACCTAAAGTGAGTTTACCAAGTTATTACCGAATGCTTTAACCTGTCGAACTTAAGCTAACGTTTTGTGAATGGCACTAAGCAGGGCTCCCCCTGCCCTTCAGCCTGCGTGGCATCTCACAAAAAATCAATGGGGTCGCAGCTGTGTGGGAGGGCTGCCAGATTCGATCATTTGATTCAGCTCAAACACCCTTTGGAATCAACTGGCAAAGCAGTGTGGAGGGCAGCCCGGCTTCAGCAGAGTACGTTTTGCATGTAGCAGCCCGTCAGCAAAGCCTGAAAAAGGTTTCATTGTCAACATGCCAGGGCTTTTCACTGGGTGTAAAACAATTGCTGTGTATGTGGGAGATGGATTCATCCAATTGTTATTGTACATCATATTGTTGATGATTATCAAAGCCAGAAGGCACAGACACGTACACACAGAACAGATTGTGAAATGGAGCTTTTCAATGAGAATGATGTTGTTTTTTTTGCATTTTAAATTATAACCCAAGTCTGTGCAGTCCCTCCCAACAGGAAGCTGAAATGAGACACGATTGGCACACCCTGAGGGAAGCTTTGGGAAATGTCAAGTATGTCGAGGCTACCTTCTGTGCAGCCTCTAAATACATTTAAAATCAGCTTGAACATAATTTTTGTCCCTGCATGTGCTCGCACTGGGCTATGTTTCTAAATACCAAAATTTGAGGCATTTCAAATTGGCAAAGAATTGACAAGGGGATTTCCATCCAGCATTGTCTGTCTCTAATGTATCTGCCCAAATGACCTTTGGGAACTACATTTAAAGAGCGAAACTACTGATTATCATTATGTGGACACACTGTCCACTGTTTAAACAGCCAGTAGAGTATATGAAAAGTTACAAATATGAACATGCATGGACAGATTTGACTCTCATCATTTTTTAAACACTGCCTTTTTGTAACAAGACTCTGCTCTGTGAGGCTGTCCTCAGGCACAGCAGTGCTTTCAGCTAAATGCTAAAGTCAGCATGCTAAAGTGCTCCCAATGACAATGCTACCAAGCTGATCTTCACATCTTATTTTAGAATGTTTGCATGCTAACATATGCTAATTAGCACTATAGCTAGAACTATTTTACTTAACATAATCTGAAAGATGCATAAAGACAGAGATGAAAAGGAGATCAGAGGAGTGATTCCCAGTTATTTATCTACACATCAGTGTTGGAGTGCTTGTGTAATAAGACAGAGAGAGATGTTAAAACCTGCTGAGTCACCCTTAAATAAATGATGAGAGACAGAAGCTAGTTTTGCAGGTGAAGAGAAGGGTAGGGTAGTAAATGGGTATCAATCCAGGCTCAGACTGTCAAATGAAGATGCATTCACATTTCACTGCAGGCTATTAGGATGAAAATGACTTTCCTCCGGCCAACTGAAGCTCCCTCGCATGGCGGAGATGAGTGAATTGACACATAGAGGGAGTTCCCAGCCCATCTGGCAGACCAGATGATAACATCAAAGTGAAATGATGTCAATTACAGTGAAGCCCAGGACGACATTTAAAGGGATGTCTCTGTAGTGAAAGGACGGCAGTGTCCAGACATATAGGGAGAGAACCATATAAGGCAACAAGCTGGAAACTTTGTTTAGGAATTGGTAGGGAGGACCAGACCAAACTAAGATTGACCTGTAGATGGCTGTAGATGATTCCAGTTCATGAGCATAAAAATGAAGAGATACATATATAGATGGACAGATACAACTTTCACTTTAACTTTCATTTAGGCTTGAACACATGGGGGAACCTTTGCCACCGGCAATAGTTTAGTTTATCAGGCCAGTGTGCAACTGTGCAACTGTCACCCAAAGAGGAATGAGTGAGCCCTTAGTAAAGAGAAGGATGGACTTCTTAGTGACGGCTGTACTGAAAGTGGTTCCTAGCCTTAGTAGCATCATCAAAAGATAAATCCTGACTCTTCCTCTGAGAGTGAAATCTTTGGTGTTTACTAGGACTAATGCAATAATAATGAGTGAATGCAAACTCCTTTAACAGTTCTTTTTGATTGCTTAAAGGTGCCATAGATAGGATGGTGAAGATCCAGCCAAAAAAATGTGAACATTGACAACTTCTCAGTCCTTACCCCCTTTCCGCAAAAGCCCAAAATGGTCTTCTATGCACCTCCTCCCACAAGGGAGAGCTGTGTATGACAGAGCGGGGGGGGGGGGTTACCTGCAG
>NC_045751.1:18554435-18555261 GCF_008692095.1 Etheostoma spectabile
GGGAAGAGGAAAGGGTGTGTGTGTGTGAGCAGTGATTGACACGCAGTTAGATCCCCAATACAGATACATTTACATTTACATTTAGAATAGATACAAAATATGTGATTAATTTGCGATTAATCTCAAGTTACAGTAAATATGGAACTTCATGTGATTAATCGCCATTTAATATTTTAATTGATTGACAGCCCTAGTGTTTACATTAAATAAACTAACTATTAACTACTGTACTATTAGAATGGCTCATGTTACCCAAAATGCCCCTCAGTTTTTCCCACCTGTTATTGCCTGTCTGTACCTGAACTTGTATATCCAACTATGATTCATGCCACCTGCATACACTCTCCACTAATCCCTCTATTGTAGGATGCATCATTGAATTCTTACTAACCAACAGGAAGTGTAAATTACATACTGTATAATGAATTGATGACACACTTTGTCTTCATTTTCTATTCTTTTCCGCAAATAGCTCGGCTTCACTTTGGGTAATTCTTGCATTTTATTGTCCAATTGTGAAAATCGTGTATCTCTATTTAGGTGAGTTTCATTCTTCCAAACAAATTTATTAGAGAATTTTACAACCCCTAAGCCCCATAAAAAACCTTTTGATAATTCCAAAAAATGCCTTATTACCCAGCTAAAACAAGACCTTCTTAATTCCTGGAGACGCTTTCTTCTGACAGCAGCATTATCCAAAAGAGCTCCCAGTCGGCATCTTAACATGTTAATACCTCTAAAGCCTTTTTAAATTAAATTCACTTTTTCTTATAATTTGTGCCACTGAATGGGAAATGTTCACGTGTGTGTGTGTGTGTGTGTGTGT
>NC_045751.1:18555271-18574203 GCF_008692095.1 Etheostoma spectabile
TGCGTGTGTGTGTGTGTGTGTGTTTGTGTGTGGGTGTGTGACATTTCCCTCTTCTCTCCCCATCACATCTCTAATTCACCTTTCTACAACTTTCTCCCTCTTCTCTGTGGCTCCAGGCAGTCTGTCTGCTTCTATGTGCACCCTGAAGCCCACACCCCCCGCTATCTCTGTCTTAAAACCTCGGCAGTAAACAGCCTTAAAGGGCCCTGCAGACAAACCTGTGCCACTCTGATGAAGTGGGAGATGACGGCGGCTCTCTGCGGGGCGGTGGGCTTGCTGAGCACCATCAGCTGGATCCACTGGGAGACGCTGTTGAAAAGCGTGATGAAACGCTCCAGGATGGGGTTGTCCACTGTGCAGCCATGCATCACAAAGCTATGGTAGTCCTGAAACTAAAAGCAGGGAAAAGCATTACACATTTTGTTTCATATATTTAAATCAAATTTATAAAACATACTTCCTTAAAACCATCCACAGAAATGTTGTTGTAAAAGGTCAATCACAAAAAACACTATTTACTTTTTTTAGTAATTTGGCATCCAGTGTTTTTGGGATTGACCCACACTTGAGACAAAACTCATATCCCAGGTTCTGCTGCTTGAGTTTGACAATTATTTGTTTAAGTTGTCTCCTATATATCCCCCAACTTTATAAAAGTGCAACACTGAAGTGCTGAAATGCCCCTTTCATTGGGATATATGCTTATCCGCTTTCCTGACAACACATAGATGATACCACTTTCATGTCTGTATGGTAAATATGCAGCTGGAGGTAACAGCTGGTTAGTTTAGCATGAAGACTGGAAAGGGTAAAACAGCTAGCCTGGCTCTATACTAAGGTAACAAAAGTCACCATCCAGCACTTCTAAAGTTCACTAATTAACACAATATGTTTTGTTTGTTTAATCTGTAAAGACATGAACGTGTAAAACCAAGAATTTACTGTTTTACAGGGAGTTTTGTGCCTTACTATTTATTGGTTCTGTCCAGAGGAATTACCTATGGAAGTGTATTTACCAAATTGTTGAACTAGTCCTTGATGGCAGCAATGTGGATAACAAAGCAGTCAACTGGCTGATTTATAGCCCATCTTTATTCTGGGAAATATAAAAGAAGACAGATTTGCTTTCACCTACAGTAGTCTAAATGCAGAAGAGTATCATTATAGACTGCACCAATGCTGCTATATGTTTATATTTCCCATGGCTGATTTTGTTTTTTATTGAGCCAGAATATCTTTAGAAGAGAAACAAAGACAAAGCCAAGACAAATCACTCCCACTGCCCTCATCTTGCCACCAGCACCATCACACTTGAATAAATTATCATCCTCCATTTAAATCAGCACACACCCAGTCATTGCCTTTGCTTCCCAAAATAACACTCAAGAGCAAAATGTTTCCAGGAAACAAATATAATTACTACCACTTAAAGTGGATTTGAAACGCAATTGCTAAGCAACTATCAAGCCAGCAGCAGGTGGAATTACTAGAACATTCAAAGAAGTTGGAAACATTACATTAGATTGTGGGCAAACTGACCAGGATCTTGCAGAAGGATTTGTACTCCAGGTAGGTCAGGTGTTCAGCCAGTTCACAGGAATCAAGGTGGTCAAACAGCAGGGACATCTTCCTCTTTTTGGACACTGATGGGACACGCTGAGTTACCTGCCGTTTCCATTTATATGATGGCCTGAGAGGGACGAGAAAGAATATTTAATGAAAGAATTCTCTCCTTAGGTCTTTTGCAATGTTTTAATATTATATTGACATCATAATACAAGATTAGATATCGTCTTAGATTTTGGATATCGTTATATGGCATAAGTGTCCTCCTTTCCTGGTTTTACTGGCTGCATTATGGTAAAGTGATGTAATTTTCTAAACTTACGAGGCTGTTCTAGCTTTTTTATTATTTGCCTTTGCACACTTAAGAGGGATTAATGCTTCTGCGTTAAATCTACATTGTGGCTACATACGTTTGTACAAGTAGATATGGACCCTACGCCGTAGCCTGAAGTGCACCTCTCTGCAACGCACGTCGCTCGGCCATGGCTTGGTAGCGTTGCATTTCCCCCTACTTAATTCCTGGTTCTCCTTCTCCGTAAACAACATAAAATCAAGGAGAGGGTTAAATTTTCCTGCTACAGATTTCCCACCGTGGTCATAAAGCACAGGGGAGAAACTTTGTTTCTCTCACTTGACCTCTAGCTCTGAAGCTATTCGCGTCACTCTCTTCCTTGCTCTACCACACACTCCCTACACATACACACAGGCAGGCCCTGCTATTTTCTTAAAGAGATTGACGTGCACACCAACGCACAAGGATAAACCTCAGGCCACTTACGTAGGCTAAGGCGAAAGCTCTGCGTGGATAACAAAAATGTCATTGTGTAAAGCACCAATAGTTAACCCCACAATATTGTTTCAATATTGAGATAATGTGACACTTGATTTTCTCCATATCCCCAAGCCCTAATAAAAACTATCAAACTTTTTCAACACATGTAGAATTTATTTCTAGAATGGAAAAGTCTCAAATGTGCTCCTTTAGTGTTCTTGTGGGACACTAAAGGGAAGTTAAGGTCACACAGAAATGGCTTTTATTGGAATAAGAGGTCATTGACCCTGCATTCTTAGAACACAGGCAATAAAAGCGCACGCTGACATAAACACCCAAGACAGAGACATTCATTCACACTGTCAACAACATGGCATAGCTTTCAGCAGCCAATTCACTCACACACTGTCGAGGTCAATGAGCCGACTCTGGCTCTCGTTGCCCTCGGTGGTCAAGAGGTCTTTAAAGTCTTTGATCTGGTCGGCCAGCTCTGGGCTCAGATTGAACTCTGCTGGAAACTCAGAGATCCAGTACCTGGAAGGCACAACAAAGAGATGAAAAGGATGAAAAATTGTGCAAGGGACATAGACTTGTTCACATCTACACAATAATGTGACACTGAGTTTAAGACCTAGATTTAGTTGGTTTACATGATGATCAAAAGTGACTTAGTTATACAAGTTGCAAAATTTCTGTATGACGTGGAGTTACTGTCAATACTTAGCTGTAAACTCACAAACCCATAAATAAATCAGCAAACCAAAGTTCAGAGAGGAATTGCACCAGAAGAGGTAAAAGAATAAATAAGTTTATTACTTGACCAGGTGGCATATTCTTGTTCGGCGCTCAGCAGTGCTGCTTTCCTCTTGAGATCTTATCTAAAAGTTAAGGTGTAACTTTGCTGCAAATTCCCCTTTTCAGACTATAATAAACTCTTTTAAATCCCATTCAAATATAACAGACTTAGGAGAACAACAAAGATAAACAACAACAACAGAACTGGCATTGAGCCCATTTTTCAGTCAGAGTAATATTGTAGACGAACACCAAAGACTACATGTCTGAGGTAGCAGAAAACAAGGGTGAAGGATACTTGAGCACTAGCTTCTTAGCCAAGTCGGTTGAAGGGATATACCAAGGGTGCATCATGAGAAACATGCGGACCAAGGAAGCATCCTTCAAAGTGCCACTCTCATCTATAAGAAGAAAATAGGTTGTCACTCATCCTCACATGATATCAATTAGTGTGTATCTATTTTTGATAGCCAGTGTGAGTTGTTGTCTGACCACTAGCAAACATTTCTACAGAAGACATATATTCCAAATGATTTACATAAAAACACAATGCAACAATTCTTCTTTTTAATGACTCGCTTTGAAATAAATGCAATTATCTATTTCAAAGAAACCGTGTTAAAATGACCAACCGAAGGCTTGGATGCTCGCTTCCACCAGCTCGTCCACCGCGGCCGACTGCTCCGATAATATGGACTCCATCTTTCCTTTCCTCTGTGCTTTGCCCCTCGTTTCTCTCTCTCTGGTTTGACGCTAGTGCCTTCTCACTGAACACAAAAGAAGATGAAAAGAAGGGATCAAAGGCGGGCAAAAGAGAGTAATTGCTGTGTGAAGCTCAGGAAGAGAAAATTAAATTCATAGTTGCTGCGGGTTTGGAATAGTTGTGTGGTCGGTTTTTTGCATCTTACTTCACACTGCAGAGATATAGCCAGTGAGTGTTTACACAACAGTTACAACTGGTGAATTTAATGGGGATATCTCCCAGTCAATGCCAGCCATTAACTGATATGAAGGTTTAATTTGACCCAACAAATTCAAGGTGTCAATCTGCAATCCTGCACTGAAACAAGTACTTGAAAGCAATACTAAAAACTAAGTAAGTATCTTACTAGAAAATTACTTTGGTAGAAGTCAAAGTCATCTTTTAGAATATTACTTGAGTAAAAGTCTTAGTATATTTACTGTACTTACGTATCAAAAGTAAATGTCTGATATTAAATGTACTTAAGTATTAGAAGTAAAATTAAAAGTAATAAAAAGCTTTGATTATGGACTTCATGGCAAAAAGTGTGTTACATTATCTTCATCACCACTGTCATTGGGGTGGTCATCATCTGTTACCATGGCGGCAGAGCCTGCAGCAGGCGCTTCCGCAACACTATCAATAATTATGTTTCCTCCTCTTCTTCTTTAATTTTGGCCTATGTTTTTATTTTTATTTTTTATTTTTTTTTACCACTTGGCAACAAACAGGCATTATGTCAAACTCATAACTAACTTTAACTTTAACTTTGACTTTCAAAGATTCAAAACCCTTTATTTATACCACGGTGGGGAAATTCACACTGTTGCGGCAGCAAGGCATAAGTAAAAAGTAAAAGAAACACATTAACACACACTAATAAATATAATTAAAGAGAATAAATATTAAACAGTAAAATAAATTTACAGTAATTGCACAGTCACACGTTTTATTGTACGTGTTATCAGCCCCTGGCTTGTGTGTATGTGTGCGTGTGTGTGTGCATGTGTGTGTGTGTGTGTGTGTGTGTGTGTGTGTGTGTGTGTGTGTGTGGGTGTATGTGTGTGTGTGTGTGTGTTTTTAACTAAGATGCTTGAACTAAGGGGAAATGTACAGTAGGTGAGTAAAAGTATTCATTTTATTTAGGAAATGTAGTGGAGTGAAAGTAAAAGTTTCCGAAAATATAAATAACGAAGTAAAGTACAGATACGTGAAAATTCTACTTAAGTACAGTGACAAAGTATTTGTACTTTGTTACATTACAACACTGACTGAAACATGTTCTACTTGAAGGAGCACAATATAATTGGTCCAGATGTCAGCGGAGAGTTTAAATGTCTCATCATGACTGAGAAGTGATTACAGATACAATACATTGTGGCTCTCGTATTTGAACGCAAGTATCCATACAGCATACATTTGAAGAAGTTATGACTTGTATCAATGTAAGATATGACTTATCAGGAAATATTTTATTAAAAATTTGCGTTCAATGCTAACTCGGTACACCTTTTAATAATTAAAACTGCAGATACATTTTGGTCAGCACTCAAGTATTGAGAATCAATACCTAGCCTGGAAGTGCCTCTAAGGATGAAGTCAGGTGACATTGTATAAACAGCAAAAAAGTCTGGGTAGGAGGGAGGTCGGGGTGGACAGTTACTGCTCAATCCGTACCGGAAAGCCCATTTGTTTTACGCTTTTGCAAAGATGGTTTAGGTTAAGCATTGACCTCAAATGGTTAAGGCCAGGAAAGCCCATTGGTCAGGGGATAGGTTCAAAACAAATCGGTTCATTTCCAGTCCAGATCAGTTAGTAACAAGGACTTTCACCAAGGAGACTTTTGTTTGTATACCATGTGAGACCAAACGACAACGTTGATATATTCAAACTTGCAAACGCATCTTAAGTTACTTAACATTAGTACGTAGGGGATTTTCCTAGATCTAAGTTGATTTGTCTAAATCTAACCAAGACGTTTAGTTGCCTAAAGCTAACCAAGTAGATTATTTGTCTAAACCTATTCAAGTACTTAAGTTGCCTGAACCTAACCAATAAGTTTAGTTGCCTGAACCTAACCAATAAGTTTAGTTGCCTGAACCTAAGTAGTTTAGTTGCCTAGAGTGAACGAAATAGTTTAGTTGCCTAGAAGTAACCAAGTATTTTAGTTGCGTAAACTAACCAAGTAGTTTAGTTGCCTAAAGCTAACCAAGTAGTTTAGTTACATAAATTAACCAAGTAGTTTAGTTAGTAAACTAACCAAGTAGTTTATTTACGTAAACTAACCAAGTAGTTTAGTTAGTAAACTAACCAAGTAGTTTATTTACGTAAACTAACCAAGTAGTTTAGTTACTAAACTAACCTATTAGTTTAGTTACGTAAACTAACCAAGTAGTTTAGTTAGTAAACTAACCAATTAGTTTAGTTACGTAAACTAACCAAGTAGTTTAGTTAGTAAACTAACCAATTAGTTTAGTTACGTAAACTAACCAAATTTTTTAGTTCCTTAAAGTTAACCAAGTAGATTAGTTGCGTAAACTAACCAGCTAACCAAGTAGGTTAGTTGTGTAAACTAATCAAGTATATTTGCCTAAAGCTAACCAAGTAGTTTAGTTGCGGTCCTGATCATGCAGCCATATGTGCGAGTTGGGAGTGAGAATGTGTTGGATGGTTAACATGTTGCACTGATGCAAATTTAGAATACAAATAACATAATATTGATTGCAGAATATGTAGACAGTTTAGCCTGCTTTGAGTTCAATGTGGCATGTTAAAGAAAAACTTATAAAAAGCCACAGACAATAAAAAGAATACTGTAATTTATGACCTGTCTTTGACAGGCTCCAATGCAGTTTGTTGTGTACAACCACAACACACTGCAAGCAAAGTATTGAAGTCTTATAATAGTCAATTATTTTGACAAACATGATGGCATTGTGTGATTCATGTGTTGCGGAAATAAATTAAGAAAGAAATGCGTACTTGTAGTTTTCTCGTTGATTGAATAAGTCCTTGCAGCAGGGAACCATGGCAACCTCATTTTACTGCCTAGTAAATACACATACACACACCCCTACAAGAATGCACAAAATACATGTTTTTACCTAGAGAAGTAGAAGTAACCTGAGGGAATCAATTTAGTTTATAATCCTGGATGAGTATATTGAGTCTGAAGCAGTCAAATACTGTACACTAATCCTATCTCATATATTGGTTGCTGCTTGATCATGGTGTAAAATAGGAGAAAAGAAGCCTCTGGATATTTTGGTGTGTTGCTGATGAGCGTGAAGGTAACGCTGAGGTTATGCTTGAGTGACAAAGTTAGGCTGCATAATCTACAACATAGCACGCTGCTAGATCAACTAATGGCTTTTTAATGTTGTGGTTCTGTGGCAGAGTGTGATGAGTATGTGTATGTATCCATTGTGCCTGACACAATGAAGCCTTCCCCTGCGCTGTCTCTGCTGCAACGCGGTGGGCGGACACACTCAATTACAGGCTTCACGAGCTGTCTCAGCTACACACATTCGCACATTTCTGCAGGAATAGAGGGAAAAGAGAAGATAGAGAAAGAGAGGGAAGTATACCCATAAAGCTTCAACCATCAGTCATAGAGCGAGAGTGAAATGATGAGGAAAGAGGGAAGTACAGAACCTCAACTCTGTGCCTTTTATAAAGAACGGGGTCAGATCATGGAAAGAGAAAGTGTAAAGAAATGACAGACTGCAGGAGGACCAGAATCAAAATGATGTGCTTTTATATATACAATTATTTATATGGTGTGATTTTCCAGGGGGATGCGTGGGATTTTCCCCTTTCTGGTCTACCCTGCCTTTGTTTAATTATTATTATTATTATTATTTTTCCCCCCTCAAAGTGATCAATGCTACTTCACCAACAGACCACAGGCTATAAGTAAAGTGTGTTACAGTAACAGTCTATAGTGCCATAGAACAATAAAATCTGAGCAGCAGATGCTGCTTTGTATTTAGCTGCTACAAAGTCCCGGGACGCCGGCTACCAGCGGCAGTTGTTTAGCTGCTAACAGGTGACTGTGAGTCGGGTACAGCAATGCCAGATGACGGTCCTTTTAGGGGCCGTGGTAGAGGAGTTAAGCCAGAAAAAGTGAGCGTTGTGTGGTTTCCTGGGTGAAAGTATTTTGTTTTTGCAACACAGTGAACTCCGCTCTCCGGCTTGAAAACGCTGTGTTTCATGTTGATACCAGGTTGAGCTATTTCATTTTGAGATTATTTTCTATTGGATATTGAAGTTCATAAATAGGTGTTTTGCCATGGCTGGCTGAGTGGCTCTATATCCATGGCACTGAAAGGGGAATTTCAGTTCAGTTCAATTCTTGCATGTTTTGTTTTGATGATCAAAAAACATCATATATACCGTATGTATATCGTATATACTTTCATGTCTATCCATAGCTACATATTTGTAGCTATGGATAGACATGAAAGTTCTTGTGAGGGTGCTAAGGTCACCACAGGAAATACGTCTCTGAGCCATAAAGCAGTGTTGTTGTATGTCGGAGACCTCAAAGAAAAAACCCACCCAGACCTGTGACATCTGGCCAACAAAAATTAAAAAAACAGACACCACTGCTCACATGTCATGAATATAATAAGAAGGTAAGGGGCCCTGGAGTGTATTATGGCCACCCAACAATAGCCATTTTTAATAAAACCCATCCAGATCTTTGCTGAAATGAATTCCTTGTTTTCGCTTGTGCATTTTTTGCATCTCAGTTTAGAACAGTCTGTCCTCAAGAGCTGCAGATGCAAGGACATGGGTTGGATGGGTTGCAGTGCCACCTGTGCAAAGGGTGAACCTGCTTTTAACGGAGTCTATTCTGGCACTGCGGCACAGGCTGTGCCCGTCTTGATGATGATACCGTCTTACTATCCATTCATCATCCCGCTGACAAGAGCTCTTTGTCGCAACCCAGAGAACATCACTCTCTGTGCTTTGAGGAGGATTCAGAGACTGATTTATCCTTAACAGCCTCCCCCTTCTGCCTTTTCTGCAATTCTTCAAGTATTTTCCCCACATGATATCTGATCATGTTTCTATTACCGTAAAACGGTAAACTGATTTTTAGGTTGCACACGCTGTGAGAGCTTTTGGTGTCATTCTTGGTTGCCAGGTGACGTTGATCCAGGGCCATCGATCAGGCAGATTAGAGGTGGGTTGGGGCGCAGCGGGGATAAAGGGAAGCTGAAGGGTGCCTGGTCAATCCTGGCAATGCGGAATCTGTAGTGTGCTGCTGGTTTTGTGGGCACTGAAAATGTCAGATCCTCCGGCTTGACAAGGAAAGACACCTTCTCACTGCCGTCCTTCATATTCACCCTTTTATAGCCATAAAACAACATGAAGACTTCACAATACCTGTGCAATCTTGTCTCCTAAAAAAGGACATTCCCATACAATGAAACTCCATTCTGAATGGTTTCTCAATTGGTTCAAGGGAAACGTATTTTCCAATGGCTGGCACACATTGCGAAAACAGTTGGTGTTTTAGACATTCTGTGAATTTACACTACTTTTACAACTACTTGAAATAAAATGTGTGATGTATAAAATGAAATCCGGAACAAACTATGTTTCCCTCTAAACATAACGGAGAATGCAGTTATTTTGTATGGGAACGGTATTTCTAGATAGGGCTGACCTGTGGCACAGCCACACATTTTTTCACTTGTAAAAAGTAAAATACAATATGAATGTAGATCTGTTCCTAAATGCTTGTGTAAAGTGAGTATATACTGTATTTTCTATGTAATGGAGTAAATTAGGTTGTTTATAGATTAATTGTCTCTGCCAAAACCACATAAGGCATACTAAGTATACCTTCTTACAAAGCCCACACATTTGAAGGAAACTGGCTGCATAAATCTTCAACATCTTTTTATGCCTCGGAATTGACACACGCACTGATTGATGATCAGACATTGACAGACGCACAGATAATGAGATCCATCCTGCTATTGATATTCCCATAATGGGCTCATTTCCATGCTAGTAATACGCAGAGCTGATGCACAGTCTCCATACAGCCTTTGATTCAGTTTCATTCCCTCCCTACTGGCATTTGGGTAAAACAAGTTTGATTGATGTTTTCATGGATAATGGTCCTGAGGTAAAAGATGTGGATGCAGTTACTCACTCTGATTGGCTATAAGGACTGCTATAAGACTGTTCATTCTGCCTTACACACAAACATGGTAAAAGGTTCTATCTTCAGCATTTTAGCCACACAACTAACGTGGTGCACTTTTTCATCGAGAGTCACCATCAGGTCATGACTACGTATCCAATCCTTTGGTTTATAACCAAAAACCTACAAAATACACACTGAAAAAAGATCGTGAACATGACAAATACATTACCTACTAAACGTCAGCATGATAGCATTGTTGCTGTTAGCGTGTTGGCATGCAGACGTGCACTGATCACCACTGCACCACTGGGCCCATGCACAGTGTTGACAGAGCTACAAGTCTTGTAAAGACCTTTAAAATGTAACCATTTCCCTAACAATTACATTCCAATACATCAAATTGTGTTTTCAGTTATGTTTCAAGGGACACGTATTCTCCAGTTTTTTTGTATTTCCTTACTAGTGCTCCTGGTGAAACACAAGGTTAATGTTAAACCTGGATTGAAACAAAACTATTTTGTAAGGTTCAGAATACTATCATGATTAAGGTTAAATTGTTTAAACTGTGTTTGTTTAAGTTTAAGGATGTAATTGAAGTATGTTACGTACTTAGAAACGTCCTTTCATCATATGCCACAAATAGAAACGCTTTAGCCTTAGAATAAGCCCATCGTGGTGGCACAGTGTAAATGTAGTTTTACGGTTTGGTAGTGGAAGATTCACTTGTTTATATGTGGTAACCCCAAAAAAAATCGTATGTCTCAAATGAATGGGATCATGTATTTACTGTAACTTTAACTAAAGTTTGGAAAGTGAGAGCCAGTAATCTGTATTTTAAAGCTTTATCTAATTGGATGAAAATACAAGACTGAAAAACGGCATTGTACATACCACTTCTTCATGTTATACACACACCACCCATTTCTCTTGCCTAACACCCCCTAGTTTGTTTCAGGAAGTTGTAGCAAGGCTGCATGATGGGACAGATTTAGTTCTCCAGAGGGGCCTACAGAGCCGCTGTTGACAGGCTCTATTTACAGACTGCAGGGTACTGAGAGCAGGAAGGGAAACGTTTCCCTTTCCCTGGACACACTGAATGCCACATCGGTGGGGGCGCACCGGCTGCGAACTGAGATTAGCAGCTACAGTTCCTCCTTGGGGACGGAGGGGGGGTTGGATGACACGGAGGCAGGAGAGGAGGAATGGGAGATAAAGGGAGGCAGGAAGAGAGTGTGCTCAACCTCTCTTCAGCCCAGTCAAACATGGAAAGAGATTGTTGGCTGAAGAGGGCAAAATATCAAATAGGGAGGGAGAGTCATGATGGAAAACATGGGAGGAAGAAAAAATGCAACTTGAATCTCTCTCAAAAGCTAATTATATATGTGAAGGAGGGAAGCAGCAATTTTTCATACTCTTAAAAAAAAGAGAAAAATATGCATATTTCACAATGTGTTGCCTGGTTATAGCAGCTGCTAGAGTGTAATTTTTTATTATGTCCTCACAAAGTCACACATCCTGTTCCACATCTGGAACACTCTTATATCTCAGATCTCAACTTTCTGACTTCAAATGAAAAGTGTCATGTGTGAGACAGAAAGGGCATTGCATGTGTCCCCCCATCCCCTTCTGTATCAGTGTGTCACATTGCCTTTACTGCTTTGTTTTGAGCCTTCCTGCTCAAACTTTTGTCCTTTTACCAGATGTGAAAGTTTGCTTCATAACAAATACCGGAAGGGTGTGTTGGTCTGCGTGTGAAATGTGGCGAGTATATTTCTGCGTGGCCACCCTTTTTTTCTTTAACGTGCTACTAACAGTGTCATGTAACTGACTACATTACTACTAGGTAGAGTTTTTGCTTACACATTTTTTTCTCTCTATATTAAATGTTCTTTTTGTCATTTATCTCCCTGACATAGATATACTTCCATCTCGCCGTGTGATGACTGAATGCTGAGGCCCCACGGCACATTGTGTAAAAGAACAACATGATACATCATGCTTTGCAATAGACATTAGAGTCTCTTTCTCACAGTGAATGGCCAGGTGGCTTCTGCCAACTGTCGAATAATTTCACAACATGCAAAGGTCAGGAGTCATTTTCTGCTTTTCTGCAATGCTGATGTCAGGAACATCACTTCCTGTTGTTACAGAGTGTTTCATCTGGGGCAAACATATTCCATGTAATGACTGTACAGCAATCTGAAATTGTTGTATGTTGCAAGAAGAATGCATTTACTAGATATCAGATTAAGGCAGGATAAAAACTTATGATTTATGGGAAATTGTATGAATTCCACAAATTAAAGCAATAGTTTGACATTTGGTGAAATACGATTATTTGCATTCTTGCAGTGAGCTAGATGATAGGATAGAAGCTAGGATATCATTCCCATGCCTGTTCAGTAAATATGTAAAGCCAGCAGCCAGTTAGCTTTATTTATTTTTGTGGTTAGCAGATAATCTTTCCTTTGACCTGGGCTATGCTAGCTGTTTTAAGCCTTAAAGACTGATATTTTACAATACAGCAAAATGTACTTTCTTGTCTAGAGTTAGCTGAGAAGATATATACACTCTCATGCATTTACTGTAAATATGTAGCTAAAGCCAGCAGCCAGTTAGCTTAGCATAAAGACAAACCTGCCAACACCTCTATACCAGATAACATGGTATGGTTAATGGATCCAAAAGTGCTAAACAATGCTTGGCTTGGCACCAGTAACTTCTTGGGTTAGATTTTTCATGAGCGTAGTATCAATCTTCTCACCTAACTCTCACCAAGACTGTGAATAAGCACATTTCCCAACATGTTAAACTAATTCTTTAATAGCAAGCTTGAGTTCTACTACCCGGAAGCAACAAAAGGCCCACCCTTCATGCAGACACACAGAGTTTAAGACAGGGTAGCTGCAGCAAAACACCCACCCAAAAAACAGCCGTTGGTTGGGCTCAGGCACCTGCTGGAATCCTTCCATTTTCATAATTCAGCTTTTCTCAGAAGTGTGTGTGTGTGTGTGTGTGTGTGTGTGTGTGTGTGTGTGTGTGTGTGTGTGTGTGTGTGTGTGTGTGTGTGTGTTTTGCAGGGCACATACTATACATCTCTAGAGGCTAATTTGTTCTTTGCCGTGTTTATTTGCTTCATTTCCTCCTTCCTGTCATGGTGGTGTTTGTTGAGCTATACAGTGGTTTTAAACAGCAGTCATGAACTAGTTTCATGTTATGTGTGTGTGCTAGTAGCCTCTTCATCACCCCTGCAAGCTTTCTTTAACAGTGTTGGCCTCAGCTGGTTCTTGTTTATGTCTATCTCCCTAAAACAGCTTGCATCCCTGAGCAAACCAGTCTATACGCCTACCACAAACACCACAGTTTCCTGCACCATTCTTCATGCACATTCAGATAAAAAGTGTGGGAGATAACAGACTGCAAACAGACTGATGAGAACAAAAGTGAGGAAATGAATGCACATTTTTGATTGCAGGTGCAGTACACCACAGGCGTTCTCAAAACCAAATCGGATTCCCCTTCTGAAAGTGAGGCACGCCTAACACCTGTGGCACAGAATGCTGCCAGTCAACTGAAACCTTAACTAATCACAGCCATGCAATCACCATCACTGCTAATTCACTGCCTTAAGTAATCACTACACTAGCTTAGATACAGCAGCAACGGAGTTTCGATCCACCCTCCCACCAGCCTGATCCACTACTGTATTTCCCCCTGACTGATTTAATTCCAGCCACAGCTTGATTTATAGCTCTTTAGGTCCAACACTTTCCCTCAACAGCTACCTTCCCCTTCCACTCTCTCCTCTCTCCCACTCTTTTTTGTCTGCATTCTATCCATGCCTTTAAAGGTGAGGTGCATAGACATGCTGAGATTGTACAGGGTCTGTGCCCTTTAATGGGAACTGAAGAGGTGACTGTGGAACAGAAAGATCCACCGAGGGACAGAGAAAGAGTAGAGATGACTAGGCCATTTATTTTGGACTCAACCATTGGGGGAAGTTTAAAAGTGAACCTGTTTGCGTTCAGAGAAGTCACATCCACTCACAATTAGATCATTTGTTGTAGGGCTGCATGATATGAGGTATATATGTGACATGCGATAACTTTGAATATCGTGATAACGATATATACTGTACATCGCGATATATGAACAAATATCAAAGTGTTTTCAGTTCTGCTGCTTTCAGCATTCTGCTAAAATACAAAAAATTGCTTGTTGAATTTAAAACAAATGAAAGGAAATAATTTACAGCGATTGAACTTGGAATTGAATGTAAAAGGCAGCACTAAAACAAAATGACAACTACATTTTTTAAGTGCAGTTTTCAATCCATATTCCCTTTCAACTGACACAAAAAAAGCTTTGTAGGAGTTGTGTTTGTGATATGATGTAGCCTTTCTTGATGTGTTGATTGCACGAGTTGATATTCCAATGATGATAAAGAAACAATATATTGTGCAGCTCTAATTTATTAACCTAGTTTTAGGATCCAGCCCTGCCTATGTTGCGTGTCTGTAAATTCTCTTTTCTGGTGTTTAAATCAGTTTTTAAAAAAACTGCCAACAATTAGGGCTGGGTGCCGAATTTAATACTTTTAAGGCACAGACCGAATTGCCTCCTCAGTATCAAGTATTGAAAAAGGCACGTCATTGAGTACCAAATTTCAATTCCTAAGGAGCAAATCTTATCAGCATCAGTGAGCAATAAGGATGCAACATGCTTTTACCAAGATCTAATTATGATTGTGAATGGCTGTCAAACGTTACACGCTGTAAAGGCAGGCAGGAAAAACTCTACATTACGCAAAGAGACGGGGCTCACATAGTAGGAGCTGAAAAACAAATACTAATGTGTAATAAAAACTCAAGTACAGTTATTGAGTACCTTCCTGTTGTCACTTGATCTAATGCTGGATGTGAATGCAACCTAGCAGGTAAGGTGAGAAAGGCTGATCCAGGTAACTAGGAGTGTATCACAGGGACTGTGGAGGAATAGATGATGAAAAAAGAGATATGGAAGGCAGAAAGCGGACCGAGGCAGAAAGTGCATTAGCCTGTACGCGCCAATGAGAGCAAACATAAAGCACACACGTCTGGCTTAGCTCCTGTCTACTCTCTGTAATTATTTTTTATTTTTTTGCTTGCTTCTTCTCCTGTGTTGATTGAGTTTTGTTCTCATCCTCACTATGTCACTCTGTTCTGCCATGCTTCTCCTCCCAAATTTGTTGTTTTTGGTCTCTTTGGCATAAAGCAGCAGCCGTGCACAATGGATCCAATTATGGCTGGCTTTCATGATAAGTGCAACACTGCTGCAGGTTGAGGTGGAGGAGGTGACTGGAAGTGATGCTGAATATCAAGGGTGACCGCTCCAGAGGCCTGAAGTAATTGCAATGCGGCAACGGAGGAGAGAAAGGAGAGATTAAGATGCGGGAGTGTTTTTTTTAAAATGTTGTCTACTTGATTTAACCACAATGCTGAAACTACATTTAATCCATGTAATCATTTCTTTTTCTTTTTCAGGTATTACGTCACCTGTTAGGTACATGAGATCAGAGGTTACTTTAAAGTAACTGCTAACCAAATAAGCTACGGCCTAATAAAATGGACTTTGGACAAACTAATATGATGGTTGCTGTGGATGGCTGCCACATTTGCATCCTCTTAATCAGATGATGTGGATGAACAAGAGCACACAATGCAAGCTTGTCCAATATTTAAAAAAGGAGCGGTTAATCAGCAGCATGCAGCTCCGGCCAGATCAGCAACACTGAAAAAGTGTGGCTTTTTCGCCTCCCACAAGGATGTGATCGTCTGCAAAACTACAGCTGCTAAGACTTCCAAATGTTCAGAGAGGCAGCTTCCAAGTCAAATCCCTCTGCTCTGACATCACAGCATGGGTGGATAAGGCAGGGGTGAAGTACAAGCAAAGACATGGCAGAGAAAGTAATCAGCATTTAAGGATGCCTCGTAATCCCCGCTGCTTTGAGGGCGGTGGGAGAAAATCACATCACCTTGAATCACTGCAGTCAGACAGCTGCAGCCTGGTAATGAGTTGGCTGGGTGAAGGGAAATAAAGGAAGTGAGGTACGTCTGACCTCTCGCTTGTTTAATTCAGCAGCCACGGCTGAGTCACAGTGAGCTGGGAGTGAATCCCCCAGGGTTTTACTCTCCAGTTAAGGCCAAATCTCCTCACATCTTTATTAGCTGGGCTACCAAGGCTCTGTGTCAGTGCCATTTGATGGCTACCTCAGCAACATAACTTCCATCTCCATCCCCTTCCTCTTCCCAGATGGCTCAAGCCATAATGTTGCATGCCAGCAGGCTTTTGTTTACCATCATTCATATCCCAATCAAGCAAGATAAAGATCCTGCCCCTCCCTCAATCTAATTTTAGGGGCAGGCGTTCCTCCATCCTCCTCTACTCATGCGCCTTTTCCTGAAAATAAGTGCAGTGACCCGTCATTTCCATGGGTTCTGCTAGTAGATATAATGGACAGATGTTTGATGCAACTTCTGTCTTCTGCAAGTCTGAGCACAACAGCTCTGGGTACTTTTTTTTCAACACAAAGTAGAAAGCGCACTCATGACTCCCTAATGAGTCAACATGAAATTCTGACTTTGCTGTGGCTGATGGTGCAAGAAGTCCTTGCATGATTGTAATCTATCGTTGCATACAACAATACACACTTAAAATCATGTAGATAGTAGGTAAATGTAGGTACATATATGAAATGATCAAGGAGTTAAGTTTAAAGACAGGCACGCCACATTACCCTGGTTCCTTCACAATATAAGTGCCTGAGCAGACGAGAAAAGAAAGACATCTGAAACCCGCCATGCGTAACAATGTCTGGCCTCAGCTTACTAATATGCACGTTATGACACATTTCTTACCTTTAGAGTTTGAAGGGTCCCATGCTCTGGGAGAGGAAGCGACAGTAGTAACAGTTGTGGAGTGAGCTGCTGATATGAAAAGCGTTACATCACACTTAAAACGCCTGTTTGGCCACGGAGTGGGAACACCAGGGTCCTGCGGAGGGAGACAGGCTCCGATGATGGAAACCCCAAAAACTCATCAGAAGATATGCACTCGGATCTCTCTTCGGCGTTTCTCTGAATGAGCTCTGCGGGTATTCTTTTACGGCACATTTACCCTGCAGTGCGCAAAAGTCATCTCGTGGCGCGCTCGGAAGCAACTTGTGGATGTGATGTGTGTGTGTGTGTGTGTGTGTGTGTGTGTGTGTGTGTGTGTTTGTGTACGAGAAGCAGCTGCGCGCAGCTGGACCGCGTGCCAGCCGTATGCTCACGTTCCAGCTGTGCAGCTCACAGTCCAACTGCAGAGCCACAGTCCCGCCTATTGGTAGGAGCACAGCAACACCACAGGCTGTACGCGCTTGTTGTGTGCGCTCCTTACGCACCATTGCACACCATGACAATCCAGCAGATGGTTAACCACCGCTCTGCGATATTAATGCGTCTTAATTATGATAATTTCTTTATAACCTCATACATGTCCACACTTCCAGGTTTGTGCTGCCTTCATATACACCTCATACATTTCGAAATTGTTTTAAATTATTATTTCAGTAGGCAAACAAGAGGCAGCCAGCTGCTGCAATGGTAGAATGGGGAATGCATGCATTTGTTAATCATATAATCATAATGAATGTACCCCAAGTACAACACGGCATGACAAATCTAGAAAATATATGTTGTATTGCTGCTGATTTATGTTCATTTCATTTATTTTTTGAATAGGGTTTGCTCCCTTTATAACGTCACACGTTGCGTTCAGGTCATGCGGGATTACGTTAGTGACCTCACTCCGCATCACTGTCGAGACTAAGTGAGTGATAACCCTAAAATTCAAGAAGTAGCCTACAAACGTGTGAACATGGTTACAAGCATGCCAAGAGGCTCCATAAAAGAAAAAAGTAAGACGAAAATGTTAGGGACATATTAAAATATAATACAAATTAGTTTACAAATTTACAAATCTAATATGTAATAAAGTAAAAACAGTAAATATAAAAATTATATAAAAATAGCGTACTGTATGTTTACTGTATAAAAACCATGAGTATTGAATATAATTACAATTTCAGTTATTGTTATTATTAGTAGTATACAGAATAGGGTTTGCTTTCTTTATATTGACATGTCATGCGGGCCTAAGTGAGTAATTACTACAGACATAGCTTATAGAATGCAGAGTGTATTGCTAAGATAATTTAACAAAGTTCATTCGATCATAACACCGACTTTTGTTCATTGTTATTGTACAACACACGCTACCTTACTGAAACCTCAAATTCCGTGATCACGTCATCACTAAAGAGTGCAAGGACTCGTGGAACAAGCTCTCTCCAGTTGGAATTGCGATATTTCCGACGTTATGTGAAGGCAGCACCACGTAGGACTCCCCCACCAGGAAGACGAGGAGAATCTTGAAGGCGGTAGTTGCTGTTTAATTGTTTAATTAGTCTTTAATGAAAATGTTCATTCGGACATCATAGTGAAAGAGACAGAGAGTCATGTAAGCTTAACGTTTAAGGGGTAAGAGTTATTTTAAATGCGACGACATAAACAACATTGACTTCCACTCCTGTTGAGCAATGTCTCTGGATTTGTTTTTCACTGTCAAAGTAGGCTACAGTAGCTAGCTATACTTTGTGTTTGGCGAAACATCCGTACATTTTAAGCTACATCTTTATCATACTTCATGATATTGTGTGTTTTCTTTATGGTACGTCTAGAATAACTTTGACAAATCAGTGTACATAAAAGTATAAGCCTACTTATTGAAGTAACTGGAATTATGGTTCACTATAAAGTCATTGTTAAAGCCTCTACACACACACACACACACACACACACACACACACACAC
>NC_045751.1:18574213-18593753 GCF_008692095.1 Etheostoma spectabile
CACACACACACACACACACACACACACACACACACACAGGTGTTTCAGTTATTCTGGTTGATTAGATTTGGCTTAGGTTGAAGGTGGGCCAGAACGTTTGATGGTCAGAGACTATTTATACCAATAAGATTGATAAAGGTGTCATTTGTGCTGCCATAACAGGTGCAAAAACCCTAACAGGGAACTCCGGGAGATGCCAGTCACTTCGTCTAACCACACCCATACAGTCCTCAGAGAGGTCCATGCAATCAGCCACATAAACTAAAAAACACCTGTGTGGGTATTCAGGGTGTTTAAATAGACACATTGGAACTCCCTTAAAGGACCATAAAATGATTTTCATTACCTGGTACATTGTTTCAGGGGAATACAGCCACATCGTCACATGTGTAGGCTACTGTCCAATGACAAGACATTACTCATATCCATACTGGATATGGGTTTTTATTAGACCTGCACAATATGACAAATATATCATTTTGTGATTATTTTGACTTACTGCAATTTGATTCACGACACAATGATGATTTTTGTTTCATTATTCTCATTTTCATTGATTTTTAATAGGGTACTCTCAAAAATCACACTATATAATGAGATTTTTTTCTTTAGTCTGTAGGATAGGATTTTTAGGCCAAGACGTCCCTGCAGCACCACCATACTTCTTTCAGAATGGTTTGACACAGTTTGGCTTTAACAAATATTGCAACCCCCCCCCCAACACAGCTTTAATACAGGAACGGGCCAGGGGGTGAAGAGGCCAAGAACAGTGGACATCCTTTCATCCCAGGGCGACAGCTACAACATCTGTTGACCGGAATGGACAGCCAGGAAGTGGGGGGTTTACTGGACGAGTGCCTCGGAGCAGTGGCAGCAGCTCATCAGTCTACCCAGCCCACGGAGGCAGAGAGCCACAACTACTGGAGATGCACAGGTCAGACACAAGATGGTGATATTTGTTCAATTTTCATTTGTGTCTGGAAGGAAGTCAGATTGGGATTTGGGTAAGGAGATTTGTTTGTGGAATTACGCTTACATAAAATCCACTTATATTGGTCTGTGTTGATAATGAGGGCATTCTGCACAAATGATTGCTTAATCATTCGTGGAGTTGCCATGAATTTGAGGGGATTTCCTCTTGTTTTGCTAATGCTTTTCACTTGGGCATGCTGTGCGTCTAAACTCTGTACAACACAGTCCCTCTGCCTTCCCAGTGCCCACATACAGTGTAGCACATCTGTACCAAAGGAAGGATAGAAAAGTTGAAAAGAAGCAATAAAACGTTTCTAGTGGAGCTTTATAGGTCCACTGTGTGGGGGATTTCTCCCATCTAGATCATACTGGATATCGCAATCAACTCTCTCGCGCCACGCAGTTCAAAGGACGTATCACAGCTACGGTAGCCTTCATGCTTCAAAAAGCCGGTCTCTTGGTCTTTTTAATATCCTTTTTCTTTTTCTGGGCGAAGAAGATTCCTGTTCCTGAAAGTTGCATTTTTAATCCATGTGGTCGTCCATGTTTCCTTCTTCAAACTTGCCGGGGCCGGGAAACAACGATACCCATTACAGATTAGCAGCACTTGTGAGTTTATCATGGGACAGTGAAAGCGCAAAAGGTGGAGCAGTATGTCCTATATGTCCCTCACCGGCTAACGTATTTCAAGATGGCGCATGACTGTGGAGAGTCTATCCCAGTACATACAAATGGAAATGTAAACTTTCAAGCCAATAGTAATACTTGGAATTGATAGTGGTGGAGAATATTCATGAAAAAGGACAAGTTTGTAAACACATAACACACTGGACCTTTAAGAAAAAATAATTCCCTTTTGCAAAAAGGTTTTAATCAGGTGTTGTCCGTTGTATTTATTTATTTATTATTATTTGACCAGTTTATTTTTTGCACTGCCACACACTTTAATTGGATTGACAAAATTCCACTTGTTTCCTGTAGACTCGCTGTGTGCAGAACTGGCTTCTCTCCTACAGGAGGCAACGGAAATGAAGTGGCCCTTTGTGCCAGAGAAGTGGCAGTATAAAGAGTCGCTCAATGCCAAAGACAAGACCAACCTTAGTGACCTCATCAGCAAACACCTCTCTTCGCTATTGGTAACACAGACACGGCTAAGTGAATGTTTCTATGTGCTGTTACTGAAAATGAATATTCACTGAATCGGTTTGCCCTGCTGCCAGGCTGTTCTGAAGGCTTCCATTGCTGCTCAGGAGGCACGCACGGCACTGGCGGTGGTCTTCCTAGTGGACCGCTTCCTCTACTGGACGGACGAGTCCAGGCGGCTGCTCAAGATCACCAAGCTGCTCCACAGGCGCCACCCTGACACCCCCGTGGCCCCCCAGCTGGTCATACGACAGGCCAGAGTCTACGTTAACTCTGGTATTGTGTGGCATTTAGTGTACTTTATTACTTTTCTTAGTTTTATGGGGACCTACTGGCACTTGATAAATGTGAACGGATGAGTAACACTTCATGCTAATCACTGTTTTGGAACATAATAGTGGTTCATTATGGAATGCCATTTTATTCCATATTAAATACAAGCATAAACAAATATAAATTGCCTTTGAGATACATATAAGATAAGAAGTGGATATAAATAGAGAGGGAAATAAATAAATGTGACATTATGAAATAAGTCCCCTGAAACAAATAAAAGTCAAACATAAATATACAAATGATGTCATCAATATATGAGATGACACTGTATATATTGATTTTATATTGACTCATTTCTATATATTTACATTTATTTATATATTTATTACCTTGTTTATTTCAGGATATACATACAGAATGTCATAGGCCAATTTATGTATGTATTTTTCATTTATCTAATATTGAACACAATGGCATTCTTTAGTTGATGCATACTCATAACATGGATATGTGAGAAGGCTTTGTTGCCATTACTCATTGTCATTATAGAGATTTTTGATGTTTTGTTGTGTTATACAGAGCTGGATAAACATTACAATCTTTATCCCGGCAGGCAAACTACAAAAAGCAGAATACATACTGAGCAGTCTGATTAACAATAGCGGGGCCACAGGTATGTGCTATTGTTATTCTAATTGCCTTAAATCACAAACATATATCCTGTTGTTTTTTTAAAAAGCTGAATAAAAAATCAAATCTATTGTTTTCCCATGCAGGTTGTTGGGTGTACCGCTCTGAGAGTGACAGGGTTCTTGTGCAGGCTGTTAGTGTTCAAGTACGTGGAATGATTTTGCAGAAGCTAGGTAAGATCTTTTTCCTGAAAGAAAGAAAGAAAGAAAGAAAGAAAGAAAGAAAGAAAGAAAGAAAGAAAATAGCTTCCTCCGCTGATATCACATAGATATTATGGCTGTTTTGTGCTCTGTTGCAGGCCTGTGGCTAGAGGCTGCACAGCTAATCTGGGCCTCTCTGGTTGGCTACTACACACTTCCTCAACCTGATAAAAAGGTTCAATCCACAACCACAATATTGTCATCACAGTGACCATATTGTGAGCTTGCAAACATGCACAACCCAGTTTACACACTGTTATAAACCACTGCGCTACATGTCTGTGTATGTTGTAGGGCATTGGAACCTCTCTTGGCATACTGGCCAACATATTGGTCTCTATGAACGAAGAGGACTTCCACGCTTTTAGGACTAATCCAGATATTGATTTGGTAACTCCAACTGATATGTGTATTTTTTTCTATTGGCTTTGTATATTTTCTTGTCTAATGTCTTGTGTCTGATTGTTTGGAGCAGTCTTTACTTGGGGACAGGAGTCATCGTCTTCTTTCAGCAGCTCAGGCAGCTAAGATGGCGGTAGTTTACAGCCAGTACACTTCACTCTATGTGTTGACCAATGTGGTGAGTTGTTCCATTGATTCACTGTTGACATAAATCATGGTGGTGTTTAGATGGCAACCTTAGATTATACTGCCGACTACCTATCCTTACCTTAAAGTCCTTCTCCAGAAATATTTTGTAAGTGTATGTAAACATACTCTTATGATTAATATTTAATTTAACATGGTTTTCCCACATAAAAAGTAAAAAATCTAGATCTGGACTCATGATCTGCAACTACTGTCTGATCCCAGTGTCAATCCGACTGATGAGAAGTCTGTGCACTAAAATCAGTAATGTTAAGTGTAGTTAGCGTCTTTTATTTGTTTATGTTTGTTAGCTTGCTAGCTTGTTACTGGCAATGGCCGACAGCTACGATGACGGTGGGTTTTCCATCTCTTTACTAACAGTCCGCTCTGCACTGGAGGTTCCAGGTTTCTTTGCTGGGTTGTGTCGAAGTCGTTGCCCCAACCAATAGTGTTTTCCATTTTAGACGACAATTGGTTTGCACATTACTGACGTACCTAATCACGCTTGCCCGGGATTTGTTTGAATCTCAGATTTCAGAGAAGTGCATATACATCTCCTCCTTCAGGAGAGGAATATGAAAACCTCTAGTTTCTAGTGACAAACTGTGCACAGATACAAGTCATGTTAGGTCTGAAATTTAAGGGAACATAAACATAGGAACATTCATTTTTTTAAATGAAGGGGGACTTTACCCATTTGTGGTCAATGCCTAACAACCATCTTGCAATACTTTCGTCAATCTTGAGTTACCATCCAGACACAACCATAAATCAGTGTGTTTTTCAAATCTGACACTTCTGAAGAGGAATAAATCTTACTTATTGCTGTTTTAATTATCCTTCTGCTTCTCTCTGACTTCTTTTTTTTCTTCAGGCAACCCAAGGGACCTGCTTGTTATCGTACAGTTTCTCAGTGGAGTGCCCTGCCTCTGAAAGGCAGTCTTTCCTCCTGCAGGCGAGAGAGGCGTTTGCAATCGGCCTTCTCACTAAAGCAGAGGGCGAGCTGGTCACCAGCCAGCAGGAGCTTCACACCTTCCTCAAGGCTGCCTATTCTCTCACTGTTGCTCACAAATGGCTCGGCACACCTCAGGAGGTTGTGGCGAAGGCAACTCAAGCTTGCCAAAAAGCTTTAGCGAAGTTTTACGATTACTGCAATGCAGATACCCAAGACAAAGACGGCCTCTGTGCTGAAATCATGCATCTGGTCGGACAAGTCAAGCTTCTGTTGAGAGTGGAGCCTTTCCTTAATTCAGACAAAGGGTCTTTCATCCCAGACAGCTACCGCAACATCAAGGACACATCAGTAAATTTCACTCTTGAAGGTTTCGCCAAGGTTATGAAGAGATTCCAAAAGTATCATGCGTCACTGTGTGAGACAACCAATACAAACTGTAAAGGGACCAAAGACGACACAGGTGAGGCGAGGTTATGTATAACTGCTCTGGGGACAACCATTGGTACACTCAACACAGAGTGCAGCACCGGAGCCCATAAAATGGCACCCAAAGAAGAGGATCCACAACAGCGAGGTTCAAGTTCCCCTGCTGTGCACCCACCTCAAAAGTCTGACCTGTGTACCACTCTAGGCAGCACAGATAACCTTGGCTCTTCATGGCAGAATTTCTCCTTGAGTAGTTCTGGGTCTCCTAGGCCCAGCAGCAGTGGCTTCACGGGAAGTATTGGTGTTGAACGTGAAGCAAAAGCACGTAATCAGAGCTGCCTGACCACTGAGGTTAATGACAGGTCAGACAGCGCGCTACAATCCGCCGATGGAAACAAGAAGCAAGGCTTACATGGTCTTAACTCTGGTGTTGGTTTCCAAACAGTCTTTAGTTCTGCAATACCTGCCACTACCTCCTCCAATCCTGATTTGGAGATGTTTGAAGTGATTCAAGCGGGAATAGAGACACTGGACACTGAGGAGGATTGGATGACTGACGTTGGTGTGGCACAGAAAACGTCAGCAGCTGAGGGTGCAGCACAATCCTTATCCCAGCTAGCTCTCAGAACATCGCTCAGTGACAGTTTCAGTTCCCAGTCGTCGTGGGAGAAACTTTCAGCTGACCTGAACTCCCCCACAAAAAGAAAATCTCAGCCAAGCAGCCTTGAAGCAGGAAGCGTTCAAGGCAGCAAGTCAGCAGAGTCTGATGGAAGTTTCTTCCTCTTGGAAACGCTGGATTCTGAAAGCAATAATTCTGCTCATGATCCCACACACAAAAAACACACATCTGGATGGGAATTCAGACCTCTGAATAGCCTCAATGTTGACCCAAATATTGACACTGAAGTTGACTCAATACCCGTAAAACCTGCTACTTTAGCAACCCCACACCCAAAGCTACCTGAGCAGTGTGCTTCCACTGAAACCTCCACAGAGAGTTCATTTGAGATGCTGGGGGAGCATCAGAGTGGACCCCAACACAGTGATGTTACTTCTTCAGAAAAAGTGAATGTCCCTCAGATAAAGAACCCCTTGTGCTACAGCTGTCTTAAACACAGCGCTGTAACTAGTGTTGTCCCCGAGAGTCAGTATTTGTTGTCACAGCAGGATTTCCAAGCACTACTGGCTGGAGTTTGCCATGAATGTCTGCTGAAGAGACTTCACAGTGACCAGACACAATTCAAACTCAAGACGCACAGAACTACGCACAGTAAGTTTGAATTGAAACGTGTCCATATCATCTAGTTCATGCTTTTAGCCATGCTAGCAGTGAGGCTCTGGGGGGGGGGATGTCAGTCTGCAGTGGTGGAATGTAACTAAGTACAGTACATTTAGCCAAGTACCGTACTTAATTACAATTGTGAGGTACTGTACTTTACTTGTCTTTCTTTCTACTTTTACTCCGCTACATTTCAGAGAGAATTTGTTCTGTCTTTTAACTCCACTACATGAATCTGACAGCTTAAGTTACTTTATAAAAAAGGACTTTGCACACAAAACACATACATAGTTTATAAAATATGTTATATTATTAATTAAACTACCCAATAATATGCATGCCTACCCTAACACCTGAAATGATTAGCCGATCAAATTCAATTCAATTTTATTTATAGTATCAAATCATAACAGGAGTTATCTCAAGACACCTTAAAGATTGTGTAGGTCTAGACCACAATCTATCATTTACAAAGACCCAACAATTTCCCACGAGCAAGCATTTGGTGGCGGGGGAAAACTTCCTTTTAGGCAGAAACCTTGAGTGGTGATTAAACAATTCTGCTTTAACTACTTCATTTTTTTCACACATTTTCATGGTGATACTTGTAGGACATAATGTAGGGCTTTTACGTGTAACACAGTAATTTTACAGAGTGGTATTAGTACTTGTATTAGTACTTTACAGAAGTAACGTTATTTGATCTGATTACTTCTTCCACAATTGTCGATCTGACTGAAATATTGCATTCATCTGTAAATGTCATCCCAATTAGGTGCTCTTCATTTGAAGTTCTCCAAGGCCGCAGGACTGTGGACAGCCAGGGAGACGTGTGCTTACATCGGGGAGCCGATGGGGATGCAGGGCAAGCAGAGAGCGGCATTATGGGTGCAGTTTTTACACCAAGAGGAGAGGTTAAGCAGGTATGCAGCCGCGCAGTCGAGGCACAACATGTGCAAAATTACTTTAAATCTCATGTTGTCTGTGTCTGGTTTGCCTTAGTTATGTTGGAAAAGATTACTTAAAGCCAAAGGAGATCCAGTTTCACCTGAAAGATGTGGAGAGACAGATGACAGCCCAGTACTATGTGACGGAATTCAACAAGAGTCTTTATGACAAGGAAGTCATGGCTCAGATCTTCTTCATTCCCTCGGAAGCACTACTGGTGAGGCCAGCTCATATCGAAAGGAAAGTGCATGTATCAGATATTGCATTAAAATAAAAGGATTTCCTTCATAAATGCCACTTTAATAGGACCCTCTACACAACTACACAACGTCAGAAACAGTGTAGTGAGTGCAGGATAGCCGGAAGCAGCCTCGGAGCATGGTTGTTTTAAATTTGAATGTAATACCCCAATACACCCTCCAGTTGTCAGTTTACAGCTAGAAACCTAATCTCATGACTGTAGTGGAGCCAATATTTTTTGAGTTAGTCATCTGTAATGTATTGTGAGCTTTTTAAAGAGGAAAAATGGGAGATTAAGGTACAAATATCTTAGTGCTGAGTATTCTCCTAATTGTATCTGGACACTTCCCTGGATGAACAGGCCCACAAAAAGACTTTATATTCTGGATTACATTGATCAATTTGATCTCATTTTAAATTAAACACCATGTAAACAACAACACTTGCTCTGATGAGTCTTTTTGAGTAGTGACAGAAGTCTTTAAATTTACTTGTATAGACATAATAAAGCCATTGGAGAAATGTATATTACTCAGCCATGTTAATGAGTGGTGCACAAAGACAGGCTTTGCATATTTGCTGATTTCCCTCTTGTTTTCTGTGCTTGTGAATAGATTCTGAATGGAAATGAGATTGTCGGCTGTGTAACAGTGGAGCCCTACATGCTTGGGGACTTTGTCAAACTGACCAACAACACTGGAAAGAAGGACAAGACTTTCCAGGCTACAGAATATGGCCTCGCCTTCGGACACTTCACCTACCTGCTCTCCTAGTGCAAGAAGTGTTGTAGACTTGCAAGTGTGTGTGTGTGTGTGTGTGTGTGTGTGTGTGTGTGTGTGTGTGTGTGTGTGTGTGTGTGTGGGTGTGTGTGTGTGTGTGTGTGTGTGTGTGTGGTGTGTGGTGGTTTGTGTGTGTGTGTGTGTGGGGGGGTTGGTGTGTGTGTGTGTGTGTGTGTGTGTGTGTGTGTGGTTGTGTGTGTGTGTGTGTGGTGTGTGTGTGTGTGACAGTGTCTTTGGCTGAAATTATTTTTTCTCATCAGAAAACGACAAAATAACTTGATGTGTGTTTTTTTACTCTTTCGGTGATCATTTGGGGACAAAAGTGTAATCACAATTCAAATTTAATTAATTGCAATTATATATATATATATATCTATACTATATTATATATATATTATGTATGTATGTTTTTAGTTGTGAACTACTCCTTCCTTTTTTTCTCAGGGTGGGTGACAGCCAATGGCAAAGGGCTGATCTACCTCACCGACCCCCAGATTCACTCCACCAGGACCCCCAAAGGCCCCTCCAACTTTGCTACCCGAGGCCTCAGGTACTTCCTGGAGGAGCAACACGGACCAGAGTGCAATGGCATCTGCCAGCTGCTCAAGCTACCTCCTGTGGTCACACAGTCAAATGTTCGGCCTCAGAAACGTTGAGGAGTTCTCGATGTGGAGTGGATATGGATGAGAGTTTGAATTCCGAAATAAGTGAAAAAAGTACTACATATGAGTAACAAGGCATTGATGAAAGTTTCTGAAACTCAAGGACTACATACATTTAGCTGAAGTTACCCCAGTTACAATCACTGTACTGTGTCTTTCATTCTAATTATATTAAATAAACAATGTATGCATATAGTTTAAATACATTCTATTTTAGGGTGCTAAATGTATAAAAATAAACTTGGATGTCATTCAAATTATAGGCATATCTGGCCATTATTTCTCCAGAGGGTTAACCCTCAGACTCACTTTTCCGATTTGTCAGGTACCTGAAAAAGTTGAGTAAGTAAAAAATAATATATATATATTTTATCCACAGAATCTTAGGCAAATAACATTTTTAGATTTACAGCCACATAATGGCAAGTTACATTTTTGTTCAGTTTAGTTTCCACTACAATAAATAATGAAAGAAATAATTGGGGGTTTTGCTTTGAAAATGTATTTATAATCCATC
The DNA here is from genome assembly GCF_008692095.1 of Etheostoma spectabile. Classification (NCBI taxonomy): domain Eukaryota; kingdom Metazoa; phylum Chordata; class Actinopteri; order Perciformes; family Percidae; genus Etheostoma; species Etheostoma spectabile. The sequence goes on from NC_045751.1 coordinate 18,583,889, forward strand.
ATGTCTCATAACTCTACATGAAAGATCAGGTTGAGTGAGAAGCTTGTCTTTAATGAAAGGTTTGTAGATTTTTCAATGGCCCTAGTAACACCCTCGGGTTAGGTGTTTGGTTTTGTTTCAAAAATCTTTTATAGGTAGAAGATAACCTTGTAGACATGTTTAAATAACTTTTTAAATGTACTGGATGTAGTTAAGCCATTCAGGTGACCGCTGTATCCGGTTAAGGTCAGTCAATCCTGTTAAACTTTGTCATGGACAAACATTTATTCAAAATATCTAATTATGATAACAAATTACTGTTCTTCTGTTTTTTTCCCTTCAAATCTATTGTTACACACTGGTGTATGACTCAGCATAAGATTACACACAGAGTTTCATGTAGCCAGTGTTGACAAGAATGAAGTACTGTATGTTACACAGTACATCCAGTAAATACTGCATGATGCAAGTTGCCAAGAGTTTATGACCTTGACTTTTACTCTCAGAAGCAAGTGTAAATATAAAAGGGAAACAACATAGTGAATGTATGAAGTTTTGATTTTGTTGAATAATGACTGCACTCCCTCAATGGCGTAAACCAATAAGGCAATGGAGCAGGTGCTCTGATTACAGCAGTCACACATCTTCACATCATATGACAGTGATGTCATTCACAGAGCACATGTGACAAAATCCACTTTTAGGTTTGTTGGGTTCACAAACAACATTCTTTACCCCTGACCCACTGTGCATAAACCTCACTGTCGACATGCATGCAATCAAAAAGTAAATGTTCTGAATGTACTTCACTGAGAATTGTTTTTTTTTCGCCGTCTTGTGTATTTTCGGTATTTACCAGTTATACACACAGTTATACACACAGTCTTCTGTACAATTGTCTCCTCCATGAAAAACCTTAACCAGCCTATAGTAACATAAAGTAGAATAGGGGTCTTATGTTCTTTTATCTTTAAGTGAAACTGATTGCAGCAGCTTTTCACTCACATGTACAGTATGACTTTTTTTTTTTGTTGAGAAAAATAGGGTTAACAATAAACCCCGGAAGTTGGACTTTCTCCTGGAGCCCCAGTGTTCGTTTATATAAGGAAGTGAATCCTCTCTCGAGCACCAGAGTGTTTGTGGCTGTTTTAGAAGGGAGCTTGGAATCTAAAAGTATGAGACTCTTGATATTGTTACTGTGCTTTCTGGCAGGCTGCCTGGCTCAGAAGCCTCACCCATGCTGTAAGTAAAATCACAGAAAGAGAAACGGAATTGTGATTGTTGGAAAGGATTTCTCATTTCTAATGCCATTTTATGCTTTCTCAATATTTGTATTGTATAGTATAAGGTGATAAAGCTTATTTGTGCATGTGTCAAATGTGTGCTTTTTAAAAATAATGCAGTTTTATAATTTCACAAATCTTTCTCCATAACACAGCAAGTCCTCCTCTCCTGAGCGGAGCCCTCACTGTGGTGAGTGTTTATTGTTTCTGAGTGTGTTATATGAGCATCATAAAGCCTGACCTGAGCATAATCACTCAGCACACGTATGTGAAAGAGGGACATGTAAACTCACACGTGATATTTCTCCAGTCCACACAGAATGAAAAGCTGTGGACTTATGCCAAATACCTGTACGATGCGATGGGACAACGGATCCGGATCATGGAGCTGGGCGCTTACGAGAATAAGTCATTCAACTTTGACGCTCTTCTGCTCTACAAAGAGGTGACCGAAGCAGTGACGTAATGAACAGCCCAAATATTTGTTTTGGAGTGCAGTCGCTCCTGATCAGAGGTCAAAAGTAAAAGAAAAATCACAAAAATCCACAGTATGTGTGAAGTAAAAATTCAGATTTTGAATATGTTATTGTTCATACGCCTTAACTTCTCAATCAACACAATGGAGCAACACTGTCCTTTGTCAAGTTGCTGTCAAGAGGTGCAGCGAATCTTAAATTATTATGGGAGTTAACATTTTATGCGGTCTTTGGTTATCACATCAATAAAACCATAATCGTTAATGTTCATAAAGTTCACAATAATCACATTTATCTGTCTGGGTCAAAATATTTAAACCAAAATATTGACCATGTGTATGCACCGATTTGCCTGCTTAAATATTCATGTAACAGGACAACTGCAGATGTTAGATGCATTGTTATGTAGTATGTATTATTATATAATTATCTATTTATAATAACAATAACAATAATACAAAATAATTGTAGAACAGTAACGCCACTCATTGTTTTTCCAACTTCAGTTTAAATTTCAAGACTAAAATTGATTAAGTTACTATTTGTATTATTTTAACTAAACACAGCAAATTGTTATACTGCATATACAGTATATATGGAAAAGAAAGAAAAAAACATTTATGCTGTATATAAAACTACAAATTAATCAAAATGATCAAGTCATACCTTTGCCCCACCTTTGATCCCTTAGGCTACCATGTATGAGATCAATGACGTAAACCGTACATGCCAGAAAAAGCCTCTGAAGGTAGACTTCCAGCCAATGGGAATCCCAAAAGATGCCTCTCTGCTGGGCCAGGTTGTTCTGGGCAGCTCGTCTGGACCTGGACAAGGACTCCTGGTCAATAGTTGGACGGGAGACCTGCCAGACAAATCAGGTCAGAGAACATAGGACGGTTACAACTGCCTTAACTGTCTATTCATCCAACCCAGTACATTAATATGCCCATGTTCTTCTCTGACCTTACAGGAATGTTCATGAGCACAGTCACTGAATTTGGTTGCATCCCTGTGAGCAGTGCGTACCAGACTAAGCAGTATGGATGGATGGTGACGAGGTTAGTTCACATTCACGTCAACACGCTATAGCAGAGATCTTCAACAGGGCCCCTAAGGGGTCCTCAGAGTTACTGCAAGGGGGAGCAAATTATTTTTGGAAAAGTTTATTTTGCTTCTGTGTCTGAAAATATGCAGTACATCGACATAATTATGACATATTATTAGCAAAGATAGTCATGAAAACAAAAAAAGCATGTCATTTTAATGGATGATAGACATGTTATGATGATAGATTTATTATAAGGTATACCCACCCACACATCCAACTAACCCTAAGGATTATCTGTGACTTCCAAATATATGTTTATCATCAAAACATGATTTACAAATAATGAATATCTATACATCCATTTTCATCTATCTGGTCCAGTTTAATATGCCACTAAATTCTAAACAATATGGAGTAGGGGTCCCCTGCTGCGTCTCTTTCAGCTAAGGGGTCTTTGGTCTCAAAGTGTTGAAGACCTCTGTGCTGTAGGGCAGAAGGGACAGTGTGGTGGTGACAGGCTAGACACTGACTTTTAAAAACCTAAAATATATTTGCAACTGGACAAGTGATCGTTACGCCACTCTCTTTCTGTCCACTAGCTTCTTCAACAACATCATTGGGATAGACGACCCCGGGCTGCTCAACCCTCCAGACTTCTGCCTGGACGCAGAGCTGAATGCTGACAGCGAGGAGGAGCCTGTCGACTTTTTTAGCTTGTTCCTCAAACAGCATTGAGTCCTTCAGCACAGCATTCCTTTACAAATTAATTTGCCATTAAACAAGTGGCGCTACTAAATCACTGCTTTGTTAGGTGGTATACATCACACCTACTCTTGCTAATAATGTGTTTTTCCAAGCATCTTGAGACGAGCATCTCAGATTAATTTTTGCAGAATTTGCCATATTGAATTTCTTTTATTTTTTTGGGGTTATTTTTCACATAGAGTATTTCTTTACCCAACAGAAAGCTTCATTTATGATTGTTTTTAGAGTGACAATGGGTCCAAAAAACTCCCTCTTTCTATCAATATGCTGATGTGTGACCATGTGTAATTTTTGTCAATAAATACATAAGAACAATAAACCAATGCATACCCTTTACCTTGTCTCTGTGTGTAATAAATGGCAACATGTACTGTATAAACAACTTTGTACTAGTAGGGCAAAAAGGATGCATGATAGGAAGAATCTTCATCTTACATACTATCAATTTCCCAGGTGCCCAGTGAAAACAGGAAAATGAATTACCATGACTTTAGGATTTAAGAAAGCGTTCTGAATTTGTAGAAAACTTGTTAAAGTTGATACTTTAATACATTGCATGTGGTTAAAAAGCTTTTTTTGTGATGAGAGAAGTTAATTTTTAATTCTTGAACCCAAATTCTCTCTTCCCTTTCCTGGAAGTCAATTTTATTATTTTTACCTAAATTTACAACTGAAAAAGAGATAGCAAGGACTGTAAGAGAGAAAGGAGATGGCATGACATCTCAAACTAGCTGAGTCACAGTGACACTCCTTTGTTGTTCCTAATGTTTTCTGTTTTATACTGACAGGTTGGGTGTACACGCTGAGAACTGAAAGAAAACCTGGCAGTGGATGCAGACTGGGAGCCTTGACCAGCTTGTACATAAGGGAGTGAGCGCACGAAAGCAGCAGCAGCACACAGCATTTGCATCTGTGTGCAGAGGAACGCGTATCTACCGTACAGCACATCTGACCACATGAGAGCCCTGATCCTGTTTGTGTGCCTGGCAGTGGGCTGCCTGGCTCAGGAACCACGACCATGCAGTAAGTACTGTACACACTGACTTTATTTGTTTATCTAGTTGTGAACTGAATAATGACAGATAAATAAATACTGACCATGCTGGTCTGTTTTTGCTTTGACACTTATTACTTAAGTAAATACATGACTACGTTGTGAGTTTAGTACAGTTGTGATGTAAATGCTCAATTTATAAACACTGTTTTGATTTTAACAGGATCCCCAGCACTTCTGACAGGACAACTCTCTGTGGTAAGTTTTTACTTCCTTAAACAACTGTGTAAACTCAACTTCCTGACAAAACAGGGAGACACCACAGGCAAATATTTTGGGGGTATTTTTTTCCATAACATGTCTTCTTTTAGACTATTTGAGAAAAAGCATCCAGATTGCAGCATCTAAATTGTTTCTATTTAAATACACTTTGTCTATTTGTAACTGCAGATTTCTCCTAAATTGACTTAAAGTTAGCATTTGAAAATGCCTAATTTGCCCATATAAACATCCAAAGTTTAGAAAACTTGTAATACAAAAATGATTGTCCTAATGTAAGTAATCAACTGTGTTCCATGTATCATGATGATATCTGTTAGTACAAATGTTTTACCCTATTCCCTTGCATTCCCTCCTATTACAAATATTTAACTCACCAAACTACCTTAAATAGTATAAACTAATGTGGTCATAGCCACAGCAATGCTCGCTGTAATAAGATTTTTTTTTTATCATCTTCCAAGTCCTCTCCGAGTAAGAAGCTGATGGCCTTTGCCAAGTACAGCTACGACGCACTGGGGGAGCGCATCCGCATCAGAGAGATTGGACATTATGGCAAAAAGACCTTCCACCATGATGTACTTCTACTCTACAGACAGGTAATGACAACATAGCAAAGATATTGACATTTGTAGATGCCATGTTCAACATAAATATATATGGTAAATATAATACCATTTGGTCTTACAGCGTGTCATGTATAAGATAAACTACAGGAACCACACATGTTGCAAGAAGAGACTGTGTGTAGACTTCCACCCGCTGGCCATCCCGAGGAACTCGACCCTGCTGGCACAGGTGGTGTTAGGCAGCTCCTCTGGACCGGGGGAAGGAGTCCTGGTAAACACCTGGTTGGGAGAGCTACACATGAAGAAAGAACCAGGTACAGTACAAGGAAGCTACACTACAGAAAATACTGTAGCACATGACAGTCTGTCATTGTGTTGAAGCTGAAGCTGCTCGTCTGGTTGTGCTGCTTCAGCTCTCATGTGATCCACTTCTGCTTCTGCAGCAAACTACATGAGCACTGTCACAGAGTTTGGATGTGTCCCTGTCAGCACTGTGTTTCACAGCAACAGAACTGGATGGGTGGTGACCAGGTCAGTGTGTGCACATGATGACAAAGTGTAACATTTCTCACCAGAAGCTTGTTCAAAATAAATACATAAAATGGAATCCGAAAAGAATTGATCGACCTTACAGGAAATATATTTTGAAATTATTTTGATATTTTGTGAACTACTCAGAATCAGAATCAGCTTTATTTGCCAGGTATGAGGACACATACAAGGAATTTTTGTTTGGAGCATCGTTACTCACACAATGACATTGGTACTGACCACATGCCTTCTGAGCCATGATCAAAGGTGTAAGTTAAAGCGAAGGTTCAGCCCTAAATCAAAAGTATATATTTTTCCTCTTACCTGTGGTGCTATTTTGCTTTGTTTATTCATTTTAATGTGAATATAGTGTGTAACAAAAAGGAGCCATATAGAGTAAAAAATACACATACAGCCAATTACAAACAGTCACAGACAATATGTACAGCAGTTATGTTAAAAGTTGATATGATTGAAGAGTGTAGTGATATTTATCAATCTGGATTGTTTGTGTGAGTTGCCCAGTGTTGCCCAGTAGGATCTGTAGACATTCAGCCTCTGTGTTCCAGGATGTAAATTGCAGCCATTGCTGTTGTCTGGATGATGTCATTGTGTGTTCTTCCTGTTTCCCACCTACAGCTTCTTCAACAATGTCATCGGCCTGACGGACCCTCAACAGCTCCTCATTCCAGCTATGTGTAAACACGCCCAGCTGGAGGAAGAGGACGGAGAGGAACCAGAGAGCTTCTTCAGCTTGTTTTAGAATAGAATCATTTCACAAATGTAGTGCACTGTGAGGATGGCTACTGTACAGCATAGGACTCTTTGCATTGCGTTTGTTTAGTGGCAGTCATTGGTGTAGCAATTCTACAATTTATTACTCTCTTTTTTGTGCGTGCGTGCGTGCGTGCGTGCGTGCGTGTGTTTGTGTGTAATCTTTTACAAATACAGGTGAAGTGAGAAAAGATGTGTACAATACAGGGTAAATGCCAATTTTTTTTGCTTTTGAGGTTTTTTTGCCAAATAATATCTGCTAATTGAGATCCTTTCTCCTTATATTCACATATAACTAGTACAGTTACTGTAAAGATAAAAGAATACTTGTGTTGACAATGTGTTAATAGTTCACAGTCAGACTGTCTCTGTGGCTTGGAACAGTGTTTGGAACATGTTTAAAGACACCTGACTGGATTAGTGTTGGCGATCATGTTGATTCCGGATTTTGTTCACTGACATGTACCAACATTATAAGTTAGATAAGTATGTGTAATACTCAATCACAACTGAAAGTGTATACACTCTGCTTCTATTGGATACATTTGTGTTGTGATGGACATATCTCTAGTAGAAATGAAATAAAATCCAAGTATAAGGGACAACATCCAACATGCTTTGCCTCTTATTGTTAAAGCGATAGTTTGGATATTTTGAAGCTGGCTTGTACAGGCATGGTACATTTAGACTATTATTACTGTTTTACCTTACACACTCTACTCTAAAACACATTAACACACATTAACACAAGTCGCGCAATAACAGGAAACAAATCCATGTCATGAGTCACAAAAATGTCATTAACGAGCCCAGAGAAAAAATTAGGCCACACCACACCACGTCCATGCCATGCCACACCATGTTAATTCAAATATTTCATGTGTCGGCTGTTTGAATGAGACATTTCTGAAAGATTTTGTTGTAGCATATTGTACAACAATGTATCTAGTCAATGCATGGGTCTTCATATCGACACAATAGTAAAACTTGTATTTTGCTCATATGGGATTGAAGTTATGAAATAAGTTAGATGTTGTGCAAGGGCTTTTGCCTTAATCTCAATGTCATTTAAATTAGATTTGAAGAGAGAACAACTGGTGAAAATGTTTGTGAATATATTTAGGCTGGAAAAGATTTTAAGTACATACCAAGTGCAGCCCCACTCTATTTGTATTCCATTGTGTTTCACTATTTGCTTCCACCTTGTTTTTGTACACTAGGCCAACGTCTCTTTTGTTTCCCACAATTCCACAACAGGGTTTTTAAAGGCAATACACTCATTTAAACATAAGAGGGCGGTGTTGCCAGTCAATTTCTTCACTGGTACTTGAAGAACTGAGTTTACCTGCAATTAAAAATACAATACGTTGAAGGAATTAAAAAAGAAAATATGAAGAAAAAGAAAAAGCGTGAACTTATGTGTCAGGTCAGATAGCTCAGAGTTATGGGAGAAAGATTTAAAGACTGAAAGTTATGTGTTTAAATCGTATGTGTTGCAGTCTGGAATTCTAAAAAATGTGCTGTTCCTACCTACAAACATACTTTACCAGGGCTTTTTAACATACTAAACTATTATTTTTTATGACTTTTTTAACAAAATAATTTTTGACTTTGTAAGAAGTCCTAGTAAGCTATAGTATGTAAAAAAAAGTCATAGTTTAGTATGTTAAAAAACAGTCATGAAAAAGTCATAGTACAGCATGTCAAGGAAAAAAATCATAGTTTAAAATGTAGAAGAACAAAGTTATGAATAAAAGTCATTGTGGGGATCCTGGGTAGTTCATGTTCAATTCCAAACTGTCGCCCTTTGCTGCTTATCATTCCACCTCCCTCTCCACTTTAAGTCTAAGCTGTCCTGTCAAATAAATTCAGAACAATTATCTAAAAAAAAGTGATCATATATGCTAAACTATGACTTTTTTCACTATGCTATAACAATTTTGACATACTATACGGTGACTTTTTTATCAATTTTCATGAAATACTATACCATGAAACTGTTTTTACTTATTTGACATACTATAATATGACATTTTTAGGTCTTTTTTCAACATGCTATACCATGGCTTTTTTCTAAATAATAACTCTTTTTACTTTTTTTGACATACTACACTATGACTTTATATTGACATTTTTGTGTACACTATGACTTTTTTTCTTTTTACGCACTATTCCATAACGTTTTGTTGCCTTTTTCGACATACTACACCAAGATTTTTTTCTGACTTAATTGACAAACTGTATTATGACTTTTTGTTGAGTTTTGTCAACATACTAAACTCTGACCTTTTTATGAATGTTTTTGACATAATACACTAGGACGTTTTTATAAATGTCTTTTACATGCTATACTATGACTTTGATGACTTTGTCAATATACTGTACTATGACCTTTTTCAACATACTATACTATGCATGATACAATTCTTTTGCTACCAGTTCTTTATCAGGTCAGATAAGGCAGGGTGATAAGAGTATGAATGGGGTATAATCCATTTTGAGACCTGCTTTCCAGGAAATAAAACTTCAAATAGACAAAGAGAAGAGTAGTCTTGAGGTAGTTTTCCTTCCTGGAAAGATACAGTACTTTGCCTTTTTTGTGTTGCAGTGAGTTTTGAGTTATGATGGGCTGAGTGGAAATGATAAAGTTCTATTGGTCAGTTCAGGTCAGGATGACAAGAGCATGATTAAAGTATGGAAGGTTGTGTGTTTGGGTCTTATAGGGTCCAATAAACTAAGTGCAATAGAAAAATACGATTTAAACATATACCTTTGTCACAGGTCGGGTAGCCCAACATGATGAAAGAATAACTGGAAGACAGTAGGTTGTGAGTTTAAATCTTGTGGTTTTGTGAGACCAATTTTTTTAAGAAAGAAGACTTCATAAGATATACTATACTTTGACCTTTTTGTCAGTTCATTCAACATACTAAGTAAAAATGTAAAAATATCTGCTGCCAGGGGCCAGATAAAAGCTAAAAGTAAAAATATCTGCTGCCAGGGGCCAGATAAAAGCTAAAAGTAAAAATAGCTTTGATATTTTCATTCTGTCAGGGACAGAACTGAGTGAGTGTACACTGTTGGAAAAGTGCACGAAAAATCTGCTGCCAGGGGCCAGATATAAGCTAAAACTAAAAATATCATTGATATTTTCCTTGTGTCAGGGA
>NC_045751.1:18593763-18598372 GCF_008692095.1 Etheostoma spectabile
AGATAGGATAAACAGGGTTGCAATTTAGGATACCAATGAAACCCGTAAGAACTTTCTTCAGAGTTCTCACAGAATGGAATGGGAATGTAACATTATTCACAAAAGTATAGCATGTACAAAAGTATACTAAAATATAGAAAAAAAAGTCATGGTAGGCCTATAGTGTGTCAAAAAAAGGCATAGTATACTATGTAAAAACAGTTATAAAAAGTCATAGCATAGTATTTTGAAAAAATCACAAAAAGTTACAGTATAGTATGTTGAAAAGTCATAAAAAGTCCTAGTCTAGTATGTTGAAAAACAGTCATAGTTTATGTCAAAAAGTCACAGTATAGTACGTCAAAACAAGTATAATAGTGCATGAGTATAGTTCTAGACTAGAGCATGTTTTAAAGGGATGCAGAAGGGTTCACACATATGTTTTATTCAGGAGAAAATCTCAATTCAATTTCAGAGCTCAGTTTTCTTTTTGAATTTCTTCTGTGAACTTTGTCCCTCCTTGTGGAAGACTTTCCCATCAGGCTGTTCTTTCCACTTCAGGGTGACTCCACTCATTCCCACCACCTTCAGCTTGCCCTGGAGCTGGGAAACACAAACAGTAGCCATTTTTGAAACATCAATCTAAATTATTTGTAAGAAGCTATAGCTTTTGTTAATTCCCCTCACCTTTTTCTGGATGTCTGCTTGTACAGCAAGGTCATTCAGCTCCAGAGAGGGGTCCCCTGGCTTCACTCTCAGTTGTATTGTCTGCCTTATGACTCGTGCTTTTACAAAAAGAAAAAAAAGAAAAAACCTTTGTGGTAATAAACTCATTAATTCAAATGTGTATGATGTAATGTAGCAATTTGTTCCACTTCCACTGGAGGACAGTAAAATACTCACCAGGCGGAGGGACGCTGTAGCAGACATATGGTAATCTAGTTTCACAGGACTTGGTCATCCATTTCCCTGTTCTCTGCAAAGCTGCAAGACCACAGGCCCTCGTCGAGCCAATAGCGAATGAACCTGTGGACCAGTAGCTGAATGAGTAGCCACTCCCATCGGACCAGTAAATGTTAGGGTCTCTGAACAAACCAATCCACGCCCAGTATCCATTCGGCACCAAACTCTGGACCTTCTGGTTCTCAGTGTCGTTCCTCACAGTGGCCAGGTCTGTAAAGTTCTCCCTGCAGTACCTCTGAGCACTGGACCAATTCATTTTTTCATTTACAACAACATATTCAGGATTCAGCTGTGTTCCTGCAGTGAAAGTTTTTTTTGGGGGGGAGGGGGTCGTTAAATTCATGTATTGAATTTCAAAACAATCTTGTCCAAAAGAAAAATCAAAATATGCCTCCATACATCCTTACCTCTGTAACAGATAAATTGGAGGGCTTTCTTGCAATCATCATCCCACCACCCATTGTTGTCAATACACACACAGAACTGATTCGCTGAGTAAAAGTCTGGTTCATTGTCAGTACGATTTTGCCAGTTCCTGAACTCAGTTCCACGCTTTCTATAGCCGTCGGACCACCTCCAGTCAATTGTACTATACAGGCCAATCCACACCTCAGAGTGGTAGCCAAAAGATTCCACGGTGCTGATAAGTTGGTTCATTTCTTCAGAGTTTCTAATGGTGGCTAGGTCCGTGTGTGTCTCTCTGCAGTAGGCCTGAGCTTCAGCCCAAGTCTTTTCATTAGCAACAAAGTGGTACTGATGCAGGAGGCATGTGGAGATCTTCCAGCCTGTGAGTGGAACACATTGTTGTCAAAGGTTGTATCCATCTTTAAACCTGTGAGTGGCTCCAACTATCTTTTGGTTTGATGAATAATTGTGACATACAGCCAGTATTTTCACCCTGTCTGTTGAGCTCTCTGTTTTAGCTACAGAGTGAAGAATCTCACTTCTGTTCCTTCCTTGTTGGGAGTCGCACATGAGCAGTAGCTAGGTAAGGACTACTAGCCATTCAGAAGCAGAGTATGATGGCGGGCCACGCTAACAGCTAGGCGAGCATAATAACGTGTTACAAAGTGACGCACATACGTCGCGGAAGTAAAGGCTGGACTACAATAGAGCTGTTTGGGGCAGTTTGTGAACAGTGTTTTCTGTTGGAGATGGTAAGTCCCTTTGGGGAAGACTTTGGAATATTTTTCACTTTGTAAAAACCTGAAACATGCGCAGAAAATATATATATATATATAAATATATATATATATATATATATATATATATATATATATATATATATATATATATATATATATATATATAGCACAATAAAGAAGGGGGAAAAGCCAAAAAGCATAATATGAGCACTTTAAGTAAAAGTACTAATACCAGACTATATAAAATAACTGTTAAAAGTCTTGCATTTATAAATGTCACTTAAAATTAAAAGTACTCCATGCAGAAAAATCCCCACATTTTAGAAACTGGAAATGGTCCAAACAGTTCTGTCAATCAACTAAGTGTTTAACCGGCTAATAATTTCAGGTAGACTTGTAGGCCATTATACTGTTGAGTAGTTTAAAACAAAAAATATATGTGTATATTTTATAAAGTGCATGTGTTTTGTGTGCAAAAAGTCTAATTTGTAAAGTAACTAGTGACTGAGTGTGAACAAGTTTCAGTGACTTAAACCGGGCAGACACTGTATCGCATTAAGCCTGATTTTAGCCCTGAATTGATCGCCCCTGACTAATTGTAGAATCAGGACAAATTTGTGCAAGATCAGCTGTTGTTTGGAATACTTTACTTAGGTATTATTCCTACTTTACTACAGTTCAGAGGAGAATATTGTACTTGTTTCCCCTCTACATTAATCTGAAAGCTACAACTACTGGTTACTTTTCAGGTTGAGATTGTTCATAAAACACACTTAAACCTAAAAAAAAAAAAGTGTGTTCTCTACTACAGGTGTTTCTGGCTCTGGATCTGTGGTTGGAGTCACCTGCTGCCTCCATGTTCCTGCTTGCCACCTTCTGCTGCAATTCTCCATGTCTCTCTCTGTCTGTCTCACTCTCTCTTTCTCTCACCCCCAACCGGTCAAGGCAGACGACCGCCCGCCTTGAGCCATGGTTCTGCTCGAGGTTTCTGCCTCTTAAAGGACGTTTTTCTTTGCCTCTGTCGCCTAGTGCTTGCTCTTGGTGGGAACTGTTGGGTTTCTGTAAATAACATCACAGAGTACGGTCTAGACCTGCTCTTTTATGAAAAGCACAAAGAGATGACTGTTGTTGTGATTTAGCACTACATAACTAAAATTGAACTGAATTGAATCTATGGCCTGTGGCCCTAACAAAAAAGCTTGGGGCCAGTTGTCATGTTCCAGAAGTCTAAAGGTTGTTGTTATTGTATTGTATTATTGTAATATATTATTAATTTCAATTCAATTTTATTTATAGTATCAATTCATAACAAGAGTTATCTCAAGACACTTTACAGATAGAGTAGGTCTAGACCACACTCCAAAATTACAAGGACCCAACAGGTCTAGTGGTTTCCTCCAGAGCAAGCAACAGTGTGACAGTGGCGAGGAAAAACTTCCTTTTAGGCAGAAACCTCGGACAGACCCAGACTCTTGGTAGGCGGTGTCTGACGGGCCGGTTGGGGTTAGAATGAAGAGTGGAAGTAACAAAAATAGAAAAAATAGTAGTTTGTAGCAGTTCTTTGTAGTAGTTCATGGCATAGCATGCAGGACTTTTATTTGTAATGGTACATTTTCACATTACTTTTAGCAGAACATTTTTACATAAAAGGGACAAAAAAATGAAATCAATATATTTCAAATATTTTTTTCAAACTAACCACTGAACAAAACTGGACAACATCTGTGGATTCTATTAATTTCAGTCCAAGTATATTAAACAATAAAAAGCAGTCAGACTGCAACAATATTGAAGAATTTACTGACCTGAGAGATACAAGACAACCACCCACACCCGTTCCATCCTGATGCTGCTCTGTGGACTGTACAGTATGGCTTAGTGTATAGTATGGCACTGACATAAAAGAATATTTGACATGCAAATCAGTTTAAAGTCAACACTAGCTCCTAGCTCTTTTGTTTCTATTACAAAATGTAAATCTTGTCAAATGCACTCTTTCAAGCAGTGTGATGGATGCCTTCATGGAAATCGTTGATAGTGATGTTATTTTATGTAAAATAATAAGATACGATAAGCCACCAAGGGAAATAGTTACCAACAGGGGCGGATGACCCTTTCAATGTAACTGAACAGGGACACAATCCCCAGTCCCTCAAAAATATGTTTGTGGAGCTGTTACATTAGACAACTCAAGTGGATGTCTCCATAATTACAGTCTTCAAAATTCCTTTGTTTGTTAATCCCCTGCATCTCAACACAGAAACACTGCCCTCGGAAACAAAGAGAGGGAACTTTGTACTAAAAGGTTTGTAACTTTTGAAGATATCTATCACTTAGTAATTCAGACTGCAAAGTTATTTTCAGATCCATGCATTCACAACAGGTACAAAGGACTTTGTCCACCATCACTTCTATTGGAAATACTTTAGGAGTGGATCTCTGTATGGTACATATTAATAATAGGAGGAATGATTAAATCAAGCAAAACCTCTCAGTTTTATTATGGACAGCTGGCTGAAAAA
>NC_045751.1:18598382-18607825 GCF_008692095.1 Etheostoma spectabile
CTATTTTTTTTCAAATATTGAAACATTGTTTCACCCTTTTTTTTCTCTACATACTGTATAATCTCTTTCACCTTGTGTATCCAATAAAATAGTGCAACAGATTCAACACTATTTTTCTACCAGTTGTTAAATTCCTGCTGCAATTTCCTCTGCTGCAGTCAGCGTGCAGTTAGGTGCAACAGATGTTTGTGTACATTTCCAGTCCTCTGAACACACACTAGATTATGATGGCTCAGTCAGATGGTTTCCCTTACCATTTCAGTCACTTACACGTTTACAAGTGACACAGTTTTCATATCATCCCATATTGTTGTCGTAATGTGGCCTTCCTCCAACAGAAGGGAGAGAGACCCCAGGGCATCGACTCACCTAATGACTATATCATCAAGACTCTTGTGAGAGCTCAAAAGTTGATCAATGTGTCAGTGGGAAAAAATGAATTAGAGGCATTAATACTCAAAAAAAGCACATGGCTCAAGCCAAAAAACATTAAGAGATAGGTCTACAGCTAAGAAGAGAGATGTGTATCCAACTTAGAGGCATTGAGGCATCGATCAAAGAAAAAGAAAAAATCTCAATGAGGCAGATTGAGTGACAGTAAAACACATATCCATTTTTTTACCATCATCAATTTATTTTTTTAATATTATATCCCAGGATGGGATTTTTTCAGTAACGACTGATTACTCTTCCCATCTAATTAACGTTGATACCGCCGCTGCTCTATCTTGGTTAGTGCGTGGTGCATGAGACAAGCGCATAAATTCTGACAATTGGCTGAGGTTGAGTAAAATTTCTGAGACAGGTATAGCAAGCCACTATATGAACATAATATCTACTGTACATGCATGGCATTTGTTTGGAGGCTAGTCTCACTTTGTCCCACAGAAACATTAAACTAGTTTAGAGGTGTGTATATTGTTTCTTTTAATAATGTATAGTATTATATATATATATATATATATATATATATATATATATGTATAGTATTAAGTGTCCTTTAAATTATAATATTCAGAGTTATAAATAATTGAACATCCACACGTATTTAAAGTTCCGTCAAAGATGGGTGGAGGTGGGGTCACATTTGAGCATTTGTTCAAACGTACTTGAAAGTAACGCATTAGTTTCTTTCTGAAGTAACTAGTTACTTATAATTTGTAACTGAGTAACTAATTTAGTTACTTATTGAAAGTAACTAGTAACTGTAACTAATTACTTTTTGTAAAGTAACTTGCCCAACACTGATTAAGACCGTCCAGATTAGGGATCAACCAATACAGTTTTTTCTCAATACTGATTATTAGTAGTTAATAAAACCAATAACCGATATTTGGAAGCGATACACATAAACATTGAAAATTAAAGTAAAAATTAAGATTCTGAAATGTAAAAAAAAACCAACACAAAACTATGTTTGGAGGACTTAAGCAATTATTTAATAAATTAGAAACTTTCAACCTAACACACAGTCAGATAGTGTTGTGGGCGGGACATTAGGTCAGACTCAGTGGTGAGTGAAACCGAAGCAGTGTTTAATTAATATACTTTATCTGTTGTCAAGCAAAGAAAACGCTGATACAGATAATCTCCAAACGGCCAATAATCATTCTATCACTAGTCCAGATGTAGAATGTCTCCTCACTCTATATAATAGGGCGAGGAGTCACTTGGTAGCAGTAGTAAGACATTCCCCTTAGCTCCCCAACCTCTTGCACACCAACATCTGCTGCCATCCCCCCCGGCTCCTGGGCCTCTGTCTCCAGCCACAACAGCCTGGCATCAGGATCCTCATCTGAGAACTGGAGCAGAGATCCAGAGCTCCGCAGAACCTTCAAACACTGTTTAAGCACCAGACTGGCCTTCCCTCTCCCTTCCTTAGACCTCAACAAGGCATCTGTGGTGCCCTTATCAACTATAAGATCCACACTGCTATAGCCACAGTGCCTGTGAAGCTGTGTGCAGTCCAACTCTACAAACTCAAGCTGAGAACAAAGATTATGAGGCTGAATGGCTTTGGCTTGGACATGTTCTTGCATTAGTTGCACAGCTATGGGAGAAATGTCTGCACAAGTGACCCGGACCGGCTGGGCTGAGTGTCTGAAAATACAGGGCCCTAGAGCAGAAGTGCCACAGCCCATATCCAGGACTTGTAGCACAGCACCTGGGTGGGACTCGGTCTGCAAGAGAGGCATAATGAAGTCCCGGACGGCATCGAAGCCAAAGAACCACTCAAAGTTTTTGAAGGTGGTTGTCTTGCTGCGGCTCTCGGCGTAGAAGCGGTCCCAGGTTGCTTTCTTATCCATGTTTTCAATCAGTTCAGCTAGGCAGAAACACAGATGGGATTATATTGCAAGTTAATAAGTGAACGTTAGCTGTAAAACACAAATACATTTCACCTTGGAGCCTACATGGGTCTGTCATATATTGAGGGACTTTATGCCAAACTCTTTTTAAAATGTCCTTTCTTTTAACTTTTTCTTAGGTCCTTAGAAGCCACTATTGAATTCTACATGACAAAAATCTACCAAGCTGAGAAACTTTGTGATTTCATGCTCATGGAAATAAATTAAAGCAGCATTGGCTACCCTCAGTTGCCAGTTTATTAGACATAGCTAAAACTGTCCTGGATTAAAGCCTATCATTTGTGAAGATGATAATGTCAGCTCTTTATTGTTTAAACTGCTGAAGAGATGTGTTGATGTATCATGTGTTGTGTTATACTGCATTCGTTTTAACTTTGTGTAACGTTAGCTAACTGGCAACTAGCTACCGCTAGCCAACACTAACCAAGTCCACAACTTTGGAGAAGTGCTAACGCTATTGATGGTACGTATCCAAATTAGAGCTCTTGAATGACTATGTAGCAAGCCAAATAGAGTGTCAATCAACACAAACGTGCTGACGTTAAGTGAAATTAACACTTCCTAAAAAAAAAACAGATAACTAGCGTTAACGTTATTCAACTTGTCAAATATAACGTTGCAACTGACCGTTAGTTGGCTATCTAAATAGCTAGCTGGCTAGCTTATTGACTGCAGTGCCACTGCCAAGTGTTACTTGCTATTACACCATACACAGACACATTTCAGTTAATTGAAATATCTGAATGAAAAATGATAGGTTGATTTGAACGCACTTGTAAGCGAGTGATGCCGTACACAAGCGGCAACTAGTCTCCTGCCTGACAGTGTCAGCGACTTTGCTAACAAAGACATTTTTTCTTAGCGACCTTGTGTCTTGTCTTCTTCACTGTTGTCCAACGCAAGAGTTCTCACTCTGCCCAAATGTCCTGCTACCAAGAGCCCACGGAAACGGCAACGAGACGGCATTTCCTGCTGTTGTAGGTCGTACCGTGCTGTAATGACGCAACTGCGCATGTGTAAATACGGGTGTAAACTAAGCGCACGCACGCAACTGATTGTCAACAAAAAACAGCTGTTCTCCTGTAGCCATCTCAGTTCACTGTTTTACATCTTTGCTGTAATATGTATGCATGTAAGGAAACTATGCACTGGATTGAGTAGGTCAGCATTGGATGTCATTCCTGGTAGTGGCTCCTACAGCTACAAAAATGTATCACTCTTAAGATATAACAATATTTATATATTGTTATATTTTTGCCTTACAAATCACTTTTTATACCTAAAAGTGTTATGCAAATGCTTGACAATCAATGGCAGAATACTATCTCCATGATAAATTGTCATTCAAACAGCAAAAAATGTACGACAATTACTGGTTCAGCTTCTCAAATGTGGAAATGTTCTGTCTCGGTGCAAATTGCATACATTTGATTTTTCAGCTGTTGGTCGGACAAAAAGCTAACTGATCATGTCCCCTTGGGCTCAAATAATTTGTAATTTTCCTCAACAAAAATAAGTGATTAATTGGTCATATAATCCCCTGTTGTAGCCCTACATTCAACCTGAAATAACAACGAAACAACACATAAGATGTAAATCCCTTTAATAAAACTTAATGAAACGCAGTGTAACAAAGGAAAATAATCCAACATAAAGCAAGTAGATAACATTTACAACCACAAAAAAAACCTGTACAACTCTAAATGCCTGGAGTCACTTCTATTTCTTCCAAAGATTATTTAATTAACCATGGTGTGCTGACTGAGGATAAACTTGGGAGTTTGGGACGAGAGGGGTAAGGGAGGCATGTAATGTAATTTTATCTTTTTTTTTTTTTTTTTTAAATACATAAGTGTGATCGTATACACAGATGTATGTTTCATCAACGTTGCTGCTGACGTTTTTCTTTTTGTTGTTTTTTAACCCCAGTGCTGTAGCGTGCAGCGGGAGGAGAATGAGGCGGGCTGTGGCCAGGAGTGTTATTTGTACAAGATGTCGTAATGGCCAGGTCTATAGAGGAGGAAGATGCGTGGGTCGCCACCTTCAGGGAAGACGTGGTGATTGACTGTTCCTCCCTCTCCTCTATCCATGTACTCCACCAGGATGGATACATTCAGGGCCTGGGCCAATGCAATGATGTGGATGTGGTCACTTTCTTTAGACATAGGCTCTACCTCCTAAAAAGAGAAAAACAAGCACATTACATGAGTGTTTCTACAGAACTTGAATGGATATTGAACATGTGCTTTTTATACTTATTCACCCAAGAATGGCTGACTTTTTTTGTTTTTTTTTAAACAAAAAGCTTTATATGCTAGGTGACATATTGCTAGAATATTTCATATGTACATACATATGAAATACATATTAAAACCAACCCCACTCTAGTTTAGTTTACCTTTCCAAGGGGGTAACCATCCTCTATCATCATCTATTTTAAAAATGTTTTCCCACCGACTGGCGAAAAAAGGAAGCGGTTATGAGACTTATAGAGATTTGTTTCTCAGGAGCTAAAACTTAATCTTAAGTGCATCAAAATAGGGATGCTCATTTATGGAGAAAAAAATTTCAATCAATTTGGTCAATAATCTCCTTGTCTTTTGAAAAGAGCTTTAACTAAAATTAATGAACAGACTGTGAATTTTTCCTTAATACTTTTGGCGTTTGAACCTTTTTTTCCCATTAGAAGACAAAATAATATAAATTTACTTGAAAAAAGAAAAAGTTCAAAGTATAAATAAATATCTTTTTAACGATAAATCTGTTTTTGTGATCATTTGGAGCAGAAATCATAATCACAGTAAACATTTTGATTTATTGCACCGCCCTTCATCAGACTGCCCATTTCTAAAAGCCCACCTGCTGACAGAACTCCTTGACGGAGCGTCCTCCCTCTATGAAGTGCTGAAAGAAGCCATACTCTCGCTGCAGGTAGCCCGAGGTGAGCAGCCGCAGGTACACCACCACGTAGTCCGACACGTTCTGGTCGTTGAAGGAGTTCAGGAGCTCCTGCAGGCGCGGCTGCTTCTCGCACAGTTCGATCAGGTCCATGAACTTGGGAGGAGAGACATTGTACACATCATTAGATTCATACGTGCGTGTGGAGCTTGCCAAATGACTGTCCAACTGGCCAAATCTAGAGCGTCTGTCGGCTCCAGCTGACCAAATACATGTACTTTGGCAGATGACCACTCAGAGTTGGCATGGCAACTTATGATGCAAATTACAGGCAATGGAATCACACACTTAATCCGACAGGATGCAAGATATCCTTGACTTACTGTGAAACTCTTCTTCCTCTTCTACATCTTTTATTTGCTTATTTTTATCTATCACTGAACGCTGTTTACTTCACGAAACAAAATATTCTCAAACCAGTGTTTTGCCTGGGTTTGTCAAAAATTTAGGTGAGCATATTTTCTTGAGGGGTTTAAGGGTCTTTCTCCAGGTAAATGGGATTTATTTCTATCAAGAGAATATGCAATTTGACATAATTTTGGAGCACTACCATCCCTATACCACTGTCTAAAATAGGGGTCGACCAATTATCGGGCTGGCCAAAAATCAGGGTAGATATTTGTCAGCTTGCAGATTATCTGTATCAGTGTTTTGTTTTACCCACAAACTACTATGAACTATTTTGGCTAAGCTAAGGCTCTATAAAGCGTCCGGTATGCTCGCCGCAGCCGACCTGACGAGTGCCAATGTGACGTCATGGGAGCCCCGTTATTGTTTATACTCCCGCGGGGTGGTGAGACACTAGTTGCAGTCTTCTCCTTAACAGAGGTGGCACTGAGGAGGAAAGGCTGCCAACTTTGCCATTTCTACGGACTAGAAGAAGAAGAAGGTAAAAAACGGCAGAACTGGAAACAGCATTGACGTCAATCTTTTCAATTTGATTCAATGACCTACTTGGTCGGATCAAGCTTCTCAATCACCATAAAAGAACTCATCTTAACCCAGTAAGTTTACAAGAGAGACTTGCAGTCACTCAGAGTGCTGCCATCAACTCGCCCGTGCTTCCTGTTTCTGCTTTGTCACTGAAAAAAATAGAGTGGTGTGCAACCTCTGGTCAAACACTTAAAATCCACCCGTGTCACCAAGTCTACGTCATTTTGACGTCACATGGGGGTAGGGCTGGGTATCAATCAAAAATTTTCGATACCGGTACCAATACCGATACCTTTACTTCGATATCGGTTCCTGAACGATACCTTTTTCAATACCAGTTTTATAATATCAATTCTGAGAAAGAAAATCACACACATCAGAGTCAGAGGCTACTGTGAGGAGAATATAAAAATAACAGTGAAGATAAGGTTAGCTGTTTAACCAGCTGACCCAATGGATAAGCATATTTTTACAAACATGGACAAAGTATTGTCTGTAAATGTTAGCTTTTGATTTAGCTAGCTACGCAGCAATAAAATAAGGCTACACGCTAACTCAGCACGATGCACGTGTTAAGTTGCAGTAACGCTAATAAACATAAACCTGTTGAAATCCCAGACACAGCGCCGTCCTCGGTACTCCTTGATGAGGCGGAGTCCGGTGGTGGATATTTTGAATCACTCGGAGTCGGCTCTGGTTTTGCATTGCCCACAGGCGGCTGAGAGGAGGAGGGCTGCGCAGGCTGCGCAGCCTGCGGTCCGCTCTTCTAGGTGGCATTTTTAAGCGGTACAACGTTGCTCGCAACCAGTTCACAACAGATACACGTGAACCCCGTCTAACGGCGTAACCACGGATGTATTTTTCCTGGGTGACGCAATCACGTTTAACGTTACAGCCAATCACCGAAACTTGGCACCGAAAGACGAGGCATAATTTGATACTGTGTAAAACCGAAACATTTCGGTCGGTACCATAAAAAAACCGAAGTTCGGTACCCAGCCCTACATGGGGGCGTGTCAGGTTGGCTGCAGTGACTGTGAAGAGGCCTCAAGCAGTCTACAATCCTTGCAAGTAAACTGTTGTTGTTAAAACTTTAGGAAGCTATTTTTATTTTATGGGAATTGTTGGGTTTCTCTAAATAACATCACAGAGTCCAGTCTAGACCTGCTCTTTTTTGAAAAGCGCAATGAGATAAATGTTGTTGTGAATTGGCGCTGTCTAAATAAAACTGAACTGAATAATTGCTACTTCCGTATCAAAGAAAAAACATCTGCATGTAGGTTTGTCAGTTAGCAATTTATGTATTTTACTTGAACAAGAAACTCACAGTATTGTGAAAGTCTTCAATGGTAAACTCAGTGAAGCCCTCGTTAACCAGTTCCAGTTTACTTTTAGTTGCCACGGCTTTGAACCTGAAGAGACAGAAAACATAATGACCGCCATAGTCTTTGTTAGAGTTTAAGTGCAATGGAAAAAGACGAAGAGCACTGTGCCCACAAAAGAACGCCTAATTGTTATGTGACTCTAAACATAATTGTATAGCTACTGTATGTACTGTAGGGTTGCACAATTAGTCGAATTTTAATCGCGATCACAATTTTGACTTCCCACGATCAAACTCTGGGTAACTGCTATCGCGGCGGCCACGGCGAAGAACACAGGAGAAGTTATTGGATGCAACTAACTTCAGTTTGTAGAGTAACAGCGTGAGACGGGGCTGATGGACCTGGGCCAGAGATGTGACCCATTGCGAGAAGATCATAGTTCATAAAAATGCAGCGCAGTGAAGATACAGACGTTTCATACACACGCCGTGTGTATCCGCCGTTCGACCCGTGCTAGACCCGTTCATAATGATCAGCCGTCTCTCTGTGAGTAGCGTCCATCACACTCCCTCTCGCAGTTATAAATAGCCTATGTGACAATACAATTTGTTTTGGTTAAAAACAACAAATAATCGTGAGAATAATCGCAATCAAAATTTTGATCAAAATAATCGTGATTATCATTTTGGCCATAATCGTGCAGCCCTAATGTACTGTATCCGCACGTGACAGAGTTGTATAAAACTATACAAAATAAATGTATTAAATCGTCACAGCTGCGAAAAGTCAAAACCAAAGACCCAAACCGCACCCACTGCCACACTCACTTCTGCAGTTCTTTGCTGTCATCGAGCAGCGACTCGAGATGCGCGAAGCCGAAGGCTCTGTAGAAACAGTTCCCATCTGGTCGCGTCTTACGAATGTACGAGTATTTTTTGTGTAGGTCCTGCAACAAAACAAGAAAAGAAATGATGCAAAAACTGTATTTGAGTGTGTAGGCAACACACAGTTTGGTTTTGTGGCTCTGGATGAAATGACACCCTGGACTGTGGAGGGAATGCACCCTGATGAGAGTGCAGTAACCGGATTCCAGTTAGTGTGGTTGGACTGACCTTGATCTTGAGCTGATAAACTGTGTCCTCCTCAGCGTATTCCCTCTGCAGCACCGCCAGGTCCTGTCTGTCCGACACTAAAGGGTTACTGTTGGCTATCTAGATACCCACGGAAAAAAAAAAAAAAAAAGTTAGGGGATGCCCTGTATGGAACATCAATCATGGAGGACTCTGTCCTGACCGGCTGTGCTTCTAGTCTGAACAAAGGCTACAATATAGACTAAAAACATTAACTATGCATTATGTTTGTATTACAAAATAATGGCAAAAACATGGCTGCTCTTAACAGGTCAAGGTAGAGCTCAAAATCATAATGACAATTTGTTTTGGTTAAAATTGAAATCACGATTATTTAACACAATTACTCATTGTCTTTTGGAAACATGTTGCAAATACTGCACTTAGAAAACATGGAATCAACAGTGAAAACAACTTGAACTGTAACATGTTCCTTCATACTTTTGTTTGTTTTTGTTTTCATTTAGAAGAAGACAAAATAAGAATGTACTTGCAAAACAAAATGTGCAAAATAATCGTTTTTTTCTCGATTATTCTGTTCTATGATCGTTAGGAGCCGAAATTGTAATTGCGTCTAAAGTTTTGATTAATTGCACAGCCCCAGGTCAAGGTCAAGGTTGCTGATTAACAGGAAACTTTAAAGGGCTGTGCTCAATGTATGGGCTGGGCAATATGGAGAAAAACAAAAATCACAATATTTTTGACCTTGATATTGATACCGCAACGATATT
>NC_045751.1:18607835-18647709 GCF_008692095.1 Etheostoma spectabile
TGACTATTGGTGCTTTCACAAAATATTTACACATGTAATGTGATGTGGATTTAACGACTATGTGGGTAAAGGCAAATAATAGAACAGTTACAACAGTCTGGTTAGTTCAGAAAATCACATAACTTTACTTTCAGGCAGCCTTTAAATACAGGAAAAGACAAAACTTATGCCATATTACAATATTACGATATCCAAAATCTAAGACGATTTCTAGTCTCATATCACGATATTGATATAATGTCAATATACTGTCCACCTATAGCTCAAATTATGTTTAGCATTTTCATAAAACAAGTTTGTGAAAAACAAAAAGTAAATGAAATAAAGGCTGTCATGTGACAGCTGCATAAGAAAGGTTCAGCGATATGCACACAGACAACTTTTCTGGATGTTCAACTCTATAAAACTTGATTGGAATCTGGAAACCTTTTGATCCTGTTCCTCAAAAATGGAGGATTTCATACCTCCTGCTGAATTCTGTCCTGTTGAGCAATTATGGCCTCATCATATGCGAGGCAGTTCACCCCTGTGAGAGAAAGGAGACTGATTAGCTGGGTTTCAAGAGAAACTTCTCTAAAAGAAAAAGGCATACTTATTAATCCCCAAGGGGAAATAAAATGTTTGTCACTGGTATTATACACATTAAAAAAACAGAGGCCTGTAACTAACTAATACACACACACACACACACAGTATTTAAACATGGACTAAATAGAGAGAAGAGAGACCAAGCCCCTAACTGCTTGGGACACCGTAATGGCAGAAATTCTATTAGGCATTTGGATTTAAACATCTGCATCAGACCAGGGCCAGTGTTTATGAAGAATATCAGAATGTAAAATTGGTCAGGTTAAAATTTGAGTGGAGACATAGCTACAACATTGTGGTAAAATGTTGGAAGATCAGTGATGCACAGTTATTACAAATGCAAACCGCAGACAACTACACAAACTAAGGAGTATCTTAATTATAAATATTAAAGCTGAATAAAGTACAGCTAGCAAAACAGCAGCTACATATAACAGCTAATATATATATATATATATACGTTTATTGATCCCCAGTGGGATAATTAAATGTACTATTACATTTAAACTCTGTTAGTAATCTTACACAGGCTTGAACACACACACACACACACACACACACACACACACCACACACACACACACACACACACACGTGTGGACACACACAGACCGTCATGCTGGACCAGCGCCCTGAGCAGTTGGAGGGGGGGGTTCGGTGCCTTGCTCAAGAGCACATGGCCCAGGTGGTGAATAGCATCTATCCAGCTACCAATCCACACTGAGTACTTTGGTCCTACGGGGACTTGAACCTGTTCCCACCCCAACTCCCTGAGCCACTGCCACCCCAAAGCTACATGCATACACAGGCATTGTAAAGCGTGTGCATGCAGATGTTATGTTATCATGTGACATCCATGCACCTGCCACACGTTTTGGCGATTTCCATCAAATTTAACACAGAATGGAAATCATCATCGTTAGGTATTAAAAATGCAATAACGCTATAAAAAAAAAAGACAAAAATAAAGCATCCACTGAAGACATTTTTTCTTCCCGTTTTCATCATATGCCATGACTAAAAAGCAGACACTCAAGACATTCAGCCGTAGTCAGCACTTTTCATAAAAACAAATAAATCCACAACACCAGCTAACGTCAGTCAACTTGGCTAGCTCGAGCTGTGCGAAAACAAAAATTCTGGTCGCAATACATGTACTTGTTTTAATTACAAAAAGTGGTGTCCTGTCTTTTTAAATTAAGCATACACTTTCAACGTTTCCATAAGTCAAAAACTATAGGACTGTCACTTGCTGTTGCCCTGCCAGTAACTAAACAAGCGTTTTCTCTTTGTGTAGCAATGGTAGCTAGCTAACGTTAGCCAACAAGCTCTGGCCTGCGTCCCCCTCATCGCTGCAAGTCAACCGCCTTAATCACGGAGGGGGCAGCGGCTGAAACGCCGACGGACACAAGTATGGATGTGGGCTTAACTTGTAAGAGAAATGACCGCGCTGTTAGTTGGATATTTTGTGTTGTGAGGGTTTCTCTCACCCTCCCCCTCTGCCTGTGATGATTCCTGCTGCTCCTCCGCCATCTTAGCTATCGAGATCTGTTTCCTCCTTCTGCATGACCTCATTCATTACACATTTCCGGCGAGTCCAAATTTCTTTATTTTGTGTTTTTTTTATTTTTTTATTTTAATCAACAGTGCTAGACATTTGTATGTCAAAATAGTGGTTTAAACCAAACTACCAAAATAGTCTTATTTAGGCTATACAGGCTACTGTACATTCTCCCCAGAATTATAAGAGCCTGTGGTGGCCTCTGCATTACCACCAATTATGTTATGTCGTATATGGTATTTTTTTTTTTGGCTACCTTTAAGTCGTTAGCTGATGTTGTGCTTGTATGGTGCTTATTCTTGAATGAAATTGTACCACCAATTTACTGACACTGCACACGCAGTATAATGCAACAGGATACTTCAGCACCTAGAGTAGAAGGAACAGGTGGGTTAAAGGGACAGTTTGGATATTCTGATGTGGGGTTGTGTGAGGTATTTATCCATATAGTCAGTGGATTTTAAAATAATAATTATCACACAACCCCATCTTTGTGCCCAAGGCACTTTTTCATACTGCTCAGGAATCTCAGACAACAATTCAATAGCAGACCAGAATAAGTATAGGCTAAGTAAACCCCCCATATTTTGATGATCCAGAAATTATGAGTTAGCATCCAAGATTTACAAAAACATGCACATTTATTGCAACCCATTAATACAATACCCATACATAGCACTTAAAATAAATGTAACTCCAGGCAGGTGACCCGGAAGATCATTTTTACGAAATCACAGTGGAATCCAGAGTTTTTCATAGTTCTGTAGTTTGCAGCATGCTCTTTCAGGTCCCTGCACTTTCCAGCAGTACACATCAGGGGGCACTGTCTGCAACAAATACAACCTAAATTCACACATCGTACCAATCATCTGCTACTCTTACCTGTTGGCTGACACTCACACATGGCACGCTGCCTTTGCCACAAACTGTCACATATCATCTGCATTGTATTTACAGAAGGTAACATAAATCAAAACAGTACAGTGTAATACATGTGTGAAGAACAAAATAATACTTCATATTTGCCAAAAAAGCAAAAGTGATGTTTGTTTTTTTTAATATATTTTCCCTTTGGCACATTGCTTCTCATTTCATGGCTGTAACAGAACCCAATACATATGTACACAACATCTAGCCTATCTACTATTATTTGTCTACAGATAGATAAGACATGTTAGATTTTGTGAAAATATTAAGAATTTGCACTCGGAAAGTCATTATTTTGTCTTGGAAGAAAAAAAAATAATAATAAAACGTTCAGATAAGCATGTCTACAATGTGGCAGCTTTTCTGTCTCTCTCTGTAGCGTAGTCACAAAAGTAGCACATAATGCAGTAAAAAGAGTGAAATAAAAGTATAATTTAACAAACATTTGACCGTTTTTCCAGCTTTCATCCACTTTTTGTGCACAACATTGATACACTTCTTTTAATTTAGTGTGTGTGCATGTTTAATATGTAGGCTAGTGTTAAAACTTTCATTCTCGCAAACATAGGAGCAGGGTATGTTGATTATTTATTTTTCTGCCATAAGTGTCAGCTAATTCATTATTTACTGTATTGATGATTGGGATTTAAAGAGATAATTCATTAAAAAAATAAGTTTGCATTTTTGCACAGATTTACAGATTGCCAAATCACTACATCAACATAACACTATATTGGAGTTTTGGCTGTATGAAGGCTTTATCTAATCCAAAATGTCTCAGTGCTTATACCGGCACAAGGACAGCATGACAGTATGGAGGTATGCATGTTGCAGGTGTGGCAAAAGAGGACCAACCCCATGGTTTGGATCAGATCCCAAAGCGTGTTGTGTCAGCACAGACATAGTCACTGATACACTGAACACCACTCCAACCTAAATCCACCCTCTGTACGGAGGTGTTGCAATGCACGGTTCTGACGTACCAACTTATCCCAAAGCCTCCTCTACTTCTCCTGCTGCTTCTTTCCTGATTTCCTACTGATGTTCTTGCTTTCGACATCCCACACAAAAGGTATGTCAACTGTATTCCCCTGCTACAGAGCAACAGATACTGTATTGCGAAAGGTGAGCAACGAGTATTGACTGCTGATAACTGTAGTATAGCTGCACTGGAAATGTTGCGACATTGTCTTAGTTTGTGCCAGTACGTCTTGGGAATACACAACACAATGTTGATCACCAAACATCATGCAGAAATCAGATGTCCAAATGTCCAGTAGATGCTTTAGAGTAGATTGTTCCATTTAAGGATTTCTTCTATTGCATCATGTCCCACACACACAATAAAGAAAAAGCAGCATTTTAGTCAAAGGGCAAATTTTTCATAATGGACCATAAACTGGTTTTCTGGGCCAACTTTGTCCGCTTATACACGTTCGAACCACCTTCAAAACCAAAGCTGTCCATTCTTGTAGTTTCACATGTTATTTTCCAGGTACCTGCTAAACTATCTGGGCCTTGTGGATCAGGGAGGCATGGGGGCTGACCACAGTGGGGCTTGGTCTGATTGTGCCGTTAGTCTGCAGATAGCGTGTGCTGTGAGCCTCGGACACCTGGGAGCTACTGGTCTCGCTGTCTTTGTCATCGGGATGCTCCTGACTGGCGGGACCCCCCAAACCTTCATCAACTTCATCCTCATCATCTGTTACCGGTGGGTAGTTGGAGTTCAAAGGAGGGTGCTGGTGATTCCTGATAACACTTCCTGGCCTTGAACCCCCAGCTGATGGGATAATGGCACTGCCGTTTGGCTGTCTTACACCATCAATGGACTGTACCTTCGGGAAGGTTGAAGGCGTCAGAGGACGAGCGAAACGAGTTTCCTGCTGCAACGACACAGAGCAGACACACTTCTTAATTGCATCATCAAATATGCAGAGGTTAATAAACTGGGTGAGATGCATTCCACACTTTGGTGAAATCAGGCTTTGACTTGCCCGGAATCACACATGCACAAAGACAGACTTACCAAAGAAATAGCGCTGTTTCTCACGTATGTCTCCACTCTAAATCGGTTCTCCTCGTCTCTATCCAGAAGTCTGTCCCGTCCCTTCCGCGAGGTGTTGTGCAGGAGGGGCCTGCCCAGGTAGTCAAACGCTACCCCTCCTCCCTGTCCACCTGAGATAGTAGACCGGCTGTCACGGCAGTGAGTCTCCTGTCAGCGTAGGAAAAGACATTGATTAGTTTTTACTCGTGCACTGATCGGGCGCACTAATTCTAATGCCTTTTGCCCCCTTTATTTAAACTGAAGAGACTTTAGTTATAAAGCATAATAAATTGTATATAAACCAAGTAAATCTGAGATAATTAACTTTGCATGCCAATTGATGAATTAAAGAAAATAGTCCAATATTTTTGGGCTTATTTGCCCCAAAATATTAAATAGGCTTATTGGATTTCTTGAGTGTTGAGAAAATTGACTTCACTTTTGTGTCTGTATGCAAAATATAAAGCTACAGCTAGACTGGAAACAGTGTCTGTACTAAGCTATGCTAACCAGCTACTGGCTCTACTGTAGCTTCATATTTAATATACAGACATGAGAGTGGAATCAATGTTCTCAAAATGTTTGTTAAATGTAAAACTATTCTTTTAAGCACTATTTATGATCCATGGAGAGGGATAGGGATGTTTTTTTGTTTTCTTTTGAGAATTTAAACAAAACATACTCTAGAAACATGAGGTCCCAAAAGAAAAGGTGGATACAAGTAGCTCAAAGGTCAGCGTTATTATTGATCATATCAATAGCTGAGATGCACTAAATTTTAGATTTAAAATGATTTGAAGCTCAGAATGTAGCCGTGTGGCATCTGGACAGTAAAGCCTCAGTCCGCGGCCCTGTTCCTGTATGCAGAGTTAGATTTATAGATATGTATATGACTGACTCCGAGGGAAGACATGCTGGTCCTTGTGGTTCCCTCTACCCTCAGAGGGATGTTCTCCTCTGTCTGCAATGAAAAGAAACAGAGGGCTAGATTACACGTGGGACTGGGGGAAAAAAAGTCATTTGAAAACTTCCAAACCCACTCACTTGTAAGTGAAGAAAGATGTTATCATTTGACTGCAACAACTAACTGACACAGTCTTAGGTATTCATCACAGAACATATTTTAAATAAAAACTCTTGAATTGTGTGAAACATATGGGACCAGCAGCAGCCTGAATCAGGTCACACAGACACAGGAGAAAATACGAGATGAAGCTGCAGTAAGACCGTATGCTCAGTGTGAGAAGAATAATTCAGTCTTAGTACCGCTCCTCTGGCGTCTGTGCTGACGGAGTTCATTCTCCTGAAAGAAGCTTGTCTGGTGAGAGTGCTTATTTCCTCCCTGTGAGAAACCAGAAACAAAAAGGAGAAAGATATTTAAATGATTGAAGAAATTGACACAGGTCCCTTGTGAATTATGCGTATTCCTAAACATTTGAAGCTTTAATGTATACTTCATACTACATGTTTTCTATTTAGTTTTTGTGCATATTTTCTGCTGTTATTTTGCATATCCTGCCCCACAGTCATTTATCAACTGAATCTGACACTTCTTGTTCCTCTAATTCTACGTCAAAGCAACATACTTAACAACGTAGATTTGTTCCATTCTTAGCTATTCCTACTTGCTCAGTTTTCCCTGCGGCCATCATTAAACTTCCTTATCATCTTATCTCATCTTAATGAAAGAGAAAGTCAACATACTTCTTCACAGTCAGCTCCCTCTCCAGTTTCTTGTTCCTGCGTTTGTGATGACAAGTGACAGCGATGATGACGATGAGCATCAAGATCAGCAGCCCCCCCGCAACGCCCCCCACGATGATCATCAGCCAGTTTTTTAATGAACAAATCACTGGGTAACATTCTGTAAAGTAGAGAGTGAGTTGGGGAGTTAATGGATGTGTACAGTTTTCCCTAGCTTTGAGGATGATTTAGGTGCGTGTATTTGGCAGAGGGTTTAGGCGTCCTTCCTCAAAAAAATGTCCATTTTCAATTAAAACGAATGCAATTTCCCAATACATTTTGTGTCTCTTTGTGGGATTTTGTAATTTTTGTTTTTTTTGGGTTGTTTTGGGTCTCTGTTGTCATTTGGCGTCTCTTTGTATTCAGTTTGTGGTAGTTTTGCATATCTTTTTCTTTTTTTCTTTGGACCATTTTTATTACCATATCTTATTTTTTAAGATTATTTTTGGGGTCTTTTTCCTTTCTTCCAGAGTGACAGTGGATGGACAGAAAAGAGGGGAGAGACAGCGGGGATGACATGCAGCAAAGGACACGCAGGTCATAGTCAAACCCGTGCTGCCGCAAAGGACTAACCCTACATTGGACGCACACTGGGTGAGCCAGAGGCTGCCCCATTATTACCATATCTGTGGCCAAAATGTGTAGAAACGTTAAAGCAGATAAGAAATAAAATGACGCTCAAGAAGCTTAAAGGCAAAATTTGCTAAAAAATTATAACCATTAGATCTGAGAAAAGCCTTTTAGTTACATTCATTCATTCTCCATAACAACAGGTGGCGCTAATCTGTATCGTCGCGTAACGTGAGTCTGGCTTCTCATAAATTTCAAAGCGGACCATAAATAGTTCACCAAAATGTGTTTCTGAAGACATTTTAAGCGAGATGTAGTGCATACAGTTGCAGCATATGTTTTGTTTTTTTGATCAACAAAGGTCAGTTGGATCAACTAAGGTCAGAGAGATTTTCATCAGATTTTGAGAGGCTTCCAATGCTGCTCATCATTTCCGGTAAGTGTTTTAACATAAGTGCACTGATTCACTAGTCAAGGGCTGGCACTCCACCAATCAGATTGGTCATTAAGTCCGACTGCCCACTGGTGGAGTCAACAAATCAAATCGGCCCAAATTAAAGCCGACAGCTCCTCCGACTGACGACAGCACGGAATACACCGAACAGACTCGAGTCACCAACCTCGGCAGACTGTCCAACGGCCGATAATCAGGTTGGTGTGTCAACGCCTTTAGGTGCTGCCCAATACGGCTTGGGTGCTGCACCTAAACCTTATAATGACTGGGAAAACCTTGGATGTACTGTATATATTCTTACAGTAAGTCTTCGTAGGCTATGAGATGTAACGTTGCTGTCATCTACCTGTCACATTAATCTCCAACTCCGCTTTCCCTTGTCCCACGTCATTCTTCGCCACGCACTGGTAGGTGCCTCCATCTAATAAGTTCAGGGGTCGTCCAAAAACTAGGGTTCCATTAGGGTGGGGGATCACACCTTCCGGCAACTGTCCCCCAATTCTGCAAACAAAATGAGACAAAGATGCATTAATTTATATTAACACATGGAAATTTTACTTTATAATCTGGGTTAAGTGGTAATCTGAGTTCCATATTTAAAAATATGTTTACAGATGTGATGTTTTTGTACTCTATTTCACTTTAATCTTTAACAAAAAAACACCCTCCCCACAATATCTCGTGATAAGTAGCACAACACTATTGATTGATGCAATGCATTTGGCCATTAATGACTATTAAATGTAAACCATAACATGGCAATGAAATAATCATTTTCACATAAAGCCACAACAGAGGTTCAATTGAATTTTATTTGTAGCGTCTATTCATAACAAAAGTTATCTCAAGACACTTTACAGATCGAGTAGGTCTAGACCCCACTCCATCATTTACAAACACCCAACAATTCCAGTGATTCCCCCAAGAGCAAGCATTTAGTAAAATCTTCCTTTTAGGGAGAAACCTTAACAGACCCAGGCTCTTGGCAGGCGGTTGGGGGTGTGATGAACAGTGCAAATAATAGTCACAATAAAGATAATGGAACTATGACTAAAAATAGCAGTTGTTGTAGTAATTCATGGCCTAGCAGGGCACTGTAGGGCGTTACAGATGTATAATTAACAACTGTGGAAACCATAAAATAATGATGCATCTTGTTTGCCAAATAGTCTTTTGAATAAAGAGCTGTCACTATCACATATTTATACGTTTTGACCGTAGACTGTAGAAAAGAAGTGAACGTAGCCACCAGGATGTCACCTACGTATCAGTTTGTGTAGTACCGTTTTGAAGCCGAGTTTGACATTTTGGCTGTGGCAATCTTGTTTTTTTAAGCCAGAAGTGACCATATTTGGACAAGACGGGCACGCTGTTGGTAAGTAGGGTACATTTCTCACAATCAGACTTCTTTTGCAACCATTGGCCGTGCTGGCCAACAGAAAGAATGTGAGGCACCTCTGCATTGGCCCAGAGGGTTCCACTTGCTTTTGACACATTTTATTTTTAATGTATTTCTGCTTTCTTCTTTTTTCTGCCCCCCCCTTCCCCCCTCAAAATGTGAAAACCCTTCATACAGCAAAAACAAACACATGACCCCCTTCTTTTCTGAACTCCTCTCCCCTGTAAAGCCTTGCTCCCAGTCCCTTATGAAGCAAACGTTTCTGTAGGCGGTGCAGTTGCGTTTGTTCAGCCAGGTTGCATATGACTGCTCATGTTAACCCCACCAAGAACTAACTGGAGAACATAAAGCACAATTAAACCATTTGAAAGCATTTCCTAAACCTTCAGGAGGAGAGTTACTTTGGTGATTAACCGGGCATTCATCTCTTATTTCTGAGTTAATATTTCAATAATGCCCTTTAATTATTTGGAACCACCTCCTAATTCCTGGCAGTATGAGTCAGGGACAATCTTTTAGAAACTTTGATGAGCAACATAGTCCAGGGTGTTGCCTCAGTGTTGTTGTTTTTAGCGCATTTGATTGAATCAGTTAGAACAGACTTGACCTTAATGTAATGCCTGCCTTTTGTTGTGAACATTATCAACCTGCATTGCCCCAGAAACACTTAATGTTTTTTTCACTATTATGGGAACTTATGCACTGAAGCAAGTTTCTTTTCACATAGATCACTCTAACCCATACCACTAGCAGAAAAGAGGAACAGTCCGTTTTTACATGTGGACACATCTCCATGATAACATCTCACGCAAATCCCCACATTCTGCTTCCTCTTCCTTCTCTCACCACCCCCTTGGCTCACCTAACCCTCTCTGCCTACCTGCTCCCACCAGTTTCTCTCTCTTATTGGGACTGCTCATCCCTTTCTCTTTCTCTTATTTCTCATTCCCCCTCTGCCTCCCTCCTTCGTGTGAAACTGTCTCATCTGTCTGCTCTCAACACAAGCCGCAACACGACACTGTGACACTAGCTATTACTTCACCCGCCGACTTTTACTGACAAATCCAACAGGTTTGCCCGCTTCACATTTGTATTTGTGTGTGTGTGTGTGTGTGTGTGTGTGTGTGTGTGTGTGTGTGTGTGTGTGTGTGTGTGTGTGTGTGTGTGTGTGTGTGTGTGTGTGTAAATACATGCTCATTCATGAGTGTGTATGCTTGAGTGCATGCCCTGTGTCTGGTAATCGTCACAAAACAAAAGCTCATTTTCACTAAGGTGTGTTCCCGGGACTAACAACAAATAATGTATACATCACCACATGGCAAAAACACTCAAATCAGCAAAAAGCATCATCAAGCATTTCATCTTTTATATTTTAGAATGCCACATATGTGTCAGGAATTTCTTCCTTAGGGCCTAACTGTCACTTCTCATACTTGCATGGGAGACTTCTATATCACTTTTGCGGCTCGCGTTTTTCTAGCCAAACTCTTCGCCACACCTTGCGAATATAATAACCCACTAAAGGAAACTGCTTATAGATGCCACCAGGTGACTCAGGCAGAAGAATAAGTCAAACCCTGGTCCAGGGTTTAAAGCTGGGCAGCAATGTGTCGCATTGTTATATGACACACACATTTGAATATGTCAGTTTCCATTCAGGCAGCAGAAACAGGAGGTGACAATGCCAGGGCTTGTTTGGTTAAGGCATGTGGAAAGGGTTGCGATCCACGTAATTAATACTGAATAGATGCTCTCAGTTGAACAGGACATGCTGATGCGACATAACATGCATTGTGTGAGTCTTGGAGGTCTGACAAAAAGTATTTAAGTGTATTTTCTTTTTCAACATTTGCGTAGTCGACCTTTTGAATATTTTAAATCATGCATGGTTTACATCCACGTTTTCTTGCTACACTAGCAGTCTTCTTCAGTAACATTTGTGGGCAAATTGCTACATTTCTGTCAGTCAGTGGATACTGTTGACAGATTATTCATGTTTGTTTTCTCAAATTAGTTTTCAAGTGCATTAACAGCTGTGCCCCAGAGCCTCTTTCCAGATGTTTTCAAAGACAAGGCAGTGACAGAGTGACTAGGAGCATGGCAACTGGCAACTTTAATTGTGGATCTAAATTTGGACAGTCAGCTTTTTCCACACACATATTTGGAAGGCTAATACTTCATGTCATGACTTGATACGAAAATGGCATTTTCTCCATTTAAATTGAGTAATTATAAAAGATGAGTTTATTTCCCTAACCTTTTATGACAATTCCCAGTGACTGTCAATATTGCTTCAAATGATATGTTATTTTGAAATTTAAATATGAAGCACACAGTCACGTTAAAGAAGACCAGGAGTGGAGCAATAATAAAAACATCCGCGTTAAATGGATGCATTTTTTTACATTTGACTTTGGCGAGGATGTCCTGATTGGAACCTTGCCAGTGGTGGAATGTAACTAAGTATGTTTACTCAAGTGCTGAACATAAATACAAATGTTGAGGTATTTGTTCTTTATTTGAGTCTTTTGTTTTCATGCCACTTTCTAATTCTACTCCGCTACATTTCAAAAAGAAATCTTGTACTTTTTACTCCTCTACATTCATCTGAATGCTTTAGTTAGTAGTTACTTTACATGTTAAGATTTTTTGCACGCAAAACACATGTGGTTTATAACATACAAAGCTTTATCATAAATTAAACTACCCAATAATATAATATAAAGAGCCCAGCTGAAATGATTGGAACATTAAACTCAACCGTTTACAGTTTCTAAAATGTGAGGATTTTTTTGCATTGAGTACCTTTACTTTCGATACTTTAAGTGCATTTTCCTGATGAAATTAAATACTTTTTCTTAAGTAACATTTCCAATGCAGGACTTTTACTTGTAACAGAGTATTTTCAAAGTGTGGTTTTAGAACTTTTACTAAAGTAAAGGATCTGAATACTTCTTCCACCACTGAACACAACCATGGAATCAAAGCAAAAATAATTGGTTTAATTGCTGTCAGAAGTTACGAGAAAATTAACAGTGACCAGACACAGCAGACAGTTAGTCACACGAGTAATAGACAGCCAGAGAGGGAGGCGGGTCCTACTGTACCTGGTCCAGGTGAAACTCTGTGGTTTGGGGTTTCCTCCACTCACGCACCTCAGGGCAGCATTCTCCATACCCACAGACCAGTCTCCGTTGTAGCCAGACACCTCTGCATGTGGAGGGACTGGGAGGAAGAACAATAATGAGTCAGATTTTTTCAGCTAAGGCACGTGAGGGTATAAAGGAGGCCGTGTTGATCACTTCAGAACGATCATGTGTTAGGTCTTTTATAAGTAGCTACAACCCTTTTCTGAGTTTTTTTCCCCTTGAAATGTTTGAGGAAGGGGAATTTAACATGGTGAAGTCATTCAGGTACTGCAAACGTTTGATTTATAAAGAGCAAAAGGGATGCTGACGGTGATAAAGACAGGAAGTACGGAGGCTTATTTATCATTTCAGATTGATCATGCATTAGGGTTTTAAGAAAATGTCTGAGGAAAGGGGATTTAATATGCTACTGCAAATGAAACTGTTATTAAAGACAGGAATGTGAAAATTGATTCAGTGCTTCTGAAGTCTCCTCCTGCTTTCAAGGGATGCTGACGCGTTATTATGGATCAAAGCAGCCCGATTGGTTGATTGACATTGACTTTGAGAAGTTAAGGTTAGCACAGCCGACTGGTCAAGTAGATAGGACCTGAACAAATCGCATTACATCACCTTGCGTAAGCATGGACGCCTGGCCAATAGTAGCTTGTGAAGGCTATTAAAGGGCGGGGCTGTCCTAGAAGTTGCATGGGTTCCATAATAATGCAATGCTGAAGGTGATAAAAACAGGAAGTAAAGCTCTGAAAGTGTAACCAATGATGAAAAACGTTTTTTAGATGTATGCTTGGTCTTTGCCTGTTTTAAACATGTCCATGTTTTGAACAAGAGTGTGCTTTCTGCATGAAGGGATCAATTTGACCTTGATTTTTTTTTAATGTAATGCTGCTTCTGTATGATAGTGATGAATACTCACAGTGCACCACCAGCTTATTGCTGAACCGGCGGGGGCCCTCCAAAGTGGGATGCCACACCAGACAGTCCAGCTTCTTGCCATTCATGCTCCTCAGGGGGTGCAGGGAGAATTGCGAGGAGACTGCACCGTTGTCGGAGGAGCGATTGGTGGACAGGCCATACAGGTCGGTGTCCCAGGAGAGCTGGGGAGGAGGGTGGGCTATAGAGCGGCAGGTAGCAGCTGGCCGGAAGGACTGTCCCTCCACCAGAATCACAGGGTCCAGGACGGAGATAGGAATGGCTAGAGGGGGGTGGTTACAATGTTTGGTCAGAGGGAAGATGCTGATGATAAGTCAACACACCTAAAGGCTTAAAGGTGCACTATGAGTTCTTGCATGGTTTCAGCGCAATTTCATTTTTGTCTCAAATAATAGGCATCGCTCCTTTATTTTCTAGCTGCAAACAAACACTAGAGGCACAGGATAGGCACCAAAACACTACAAACCACGTTCCAGCCAATCACCAACAAGATGGTTCGGGGAGCGGGTGGGGGGTTAGTGACAGTTAGTCATCAGTTACGGAAACATGGGGCGAGGGGCGAGCTTGCTCTGTTTTGTTTGTAATTGACTTGGAACGTCAACAGAAGGTACTATGCAGGAACTCGTAGTGCACCTTTAAACAGAGCTTTAAAAGCCCTGTTAACACGTTCTCAAAAGAAAAAAAATTCATTGGTACATGCACACAGTTTTCAGAAAAATGCAGAACTTTTTGGTTGATTTCACATGAGAGATTTCTTAATTTGTGGTTTTGTCTGCGCTTGACTCTGTGGTTGGAAGTTGGCAGAGAAAGGTGATGTCACAGTATGTATTAAATTAAGTGTTAACTAATAACTTTCAGGGAGGGTTCAGGGTCTTTAAACTACTTTCACTGCTTCAAATAATAAAAAGTCAGCTACAGGTAACTTGTTAGTAATAAAAGTATCAAAAAACTTGAAAAGGTGAAATAGCATGTTCAAAACTACCTATGCAAAGAAAAGAATGTTTGACATAAAAATGTGCACTTAAAGATGAATAGATTGAAAAATACTTCATTATATGATTTATAGTTTTTACAACTTAAAGTTGCCCTGCCACACGTATTTCATTACTTTGTGGTTTTGTCTGAAGTTTTACCATGGACTCACACTTTTTGAGGAAGAAATGCATTGGTTAACTTGTTTCAAGCCCTTCTAGCATGGTATAGAAAGTCTACAGGAACACAGTTTGATTTGTGCCAGTTATCATTCATATTCAAGCTGCTTGACTCTGATTGGCTAACAGTTAGCCAATGAGAGCCTAGCTATCAGTATCCTTTATGCAGCGCAACTGGGCGAGCACATGAACAGTAATGAGCTCAGGCAACATGACGTCAGACTGACCAGCTTTTGTAATTGGCCTGATTTCTCCTCTTATTTCTTTTCAGTGGCTAGAGCTGACAGAGGAGGTAGCAGTTCATTTTCACATTCACAACAAAACACAAACACATATGGACCTAACATACCAAAAAATGCAATGTTATGTTGTGAATACATTTATAGTGGCATAATAATCCAGCCTTCCAGCACGCTGGAAATGTTGCAAGTGGACCTCTACAACTTGTATTTAAATATCCTTGCTCTAGTCTAAGTATAAGATAAAAATGGAATAATTAACAAATCAAAATGTGTAAGGATAGTAATTCGTGGTGTGGGATAATAATGTAAAAATGTTGCAAAACATGAACAAGATTCCTTGATGTTTTCTATGCTGGTGATTATGACCTTGTAAGGAGTGTAACAAGGGCTTTACTTTGAGGAAAACATGTGAATCAAGTTGTGCAACTGTGAAAAGCAGACTAACAAACTGATGACTGTTGACAGTCATCAGTTGTGACAGTCATCCTTGTGTGACATATGAGCACTCATCAGGGACTCACTCCACACAATGAGGGACATCTCTCTGTCAAAGTTGCCGGAGGGGTAGGTGCTGACACGGCACAGGTATTTCCCCTCATCAGAGACCTCTGTGCTCATGATGACCAGAGACGAGTCCACGGTGGGTTCGGTGCTTTTGAAGCGCACGTGTCGAGACCACATCCCAAACGCTGCAGAGAAGCAGAAAAGAGAGAGAGACAGAGCGGGAGAGAGGAAGAGAGTTAGAAGGCCATTCGAGGAAGTATGTATTTATGACACAAATAATTAAGTCTAGCAAGTTTAAAAACAGACCTCAGGCTTTCTTTTGTCAATTCCAGTCCCATACACATGCTGGCACTATTACTAGACA
Source organism: Etheostoma spectabile (assembly GCF_008692095.1). Classification (NCBI taxonomy): domain Eukaryota; kingdom Metazoa; phylum Chordata; class Actinopteri; order Perciformes; family Percidae; genus Etheostoma; species Etheostoma spectabile. Next base: position 18,623,462 of record NC_045751.1, read on the forward strand.
TCACATTTACATTATGGGTGTGTAGCTCACAGTGTCATGTCTGTGGCATGTCTCACACTCACAATGGGTTTAAGCTTTGATTCCTAAATCCCAACCAAAAGATAAAAAAACAGAAATAAATTATCAGAATCTTGGTGCCCATGAAATATCCCTTTAATACCAAAAAAAAAACAGTCCACAGCTCATTTAACACTTTCAGAGGGCTGTGAGTCTCTAAACTCGCGGACCCTTCAACCAACACTTGTCTACTGAAACTGACAAATGAACTTGTTATACCACAAGTGCTCGGTGGAATGGGCACATAAGAGTGAACGCTATGATAAGGAGAAGTATCTCACGGTGAGGAAAGGGGAAGTTATTCTTAAAGAAACTTTTTTCTTTTAAATTAAATTTAAAACGGTTTCTGTTTAAATAAATAAGAACATGCAATTGTATGCACTGGTCTCAGAACTTTATGCACGTTATTTGCACTTCAATAATTCCACAATGGACTAACATGATCATTTCTTTTTTAAGCACTGCTACAAAGGAAAGGCACTTTAATGATTGCACTATTGATTAGATGTAAAAACTGCATTCTGTTGTACTGGTTGTCCCTACCTGTGCAATGACATTACATTTAATCTAATTTAATTTAATCTGATTTGCGCAATCACAGAAGGCTTGTATCTTGTGGACGCGCCTTCAGTTTTGTTGTCATTACTTAGAATTCCTCATGGGGAGAGACAGAAACAACACGCTATAGCTTTAGGCCCCATGGTATGAAAATGTCACTATGAGGTTTTTAAACATTAATATGAGTTCCCCCAGCCTCCCTATGGTCCTCCAGTGGCTAGAAAGGACGATAGGTGTAAACCGAGCCCTGGGTATCCTGCTCTGCCTTTGAGAATATGAAAGCTCAGATGGGCCGATCTTGCCCCTTATGAGGTCATGAGGGGCAAGGTTACCTCCCCTTTCTCTTCTTTGCCAGCCCAGAGAATTTGACCCACTCATGAGAGAGAGACATCATGGCTTTCAAACGAGCAAAGTGGCAGTTGGTCAAGGCCACACCCCCAGCCTCCACCTTAGACCCCCAATAGCCTTCAAAGAGCACCATGTCATGGGACCTTTTAGCATGTGGCAGAGAGAATGCCACTCGGCCACGGTACCAACTGACCTGTCTGTCCATCAGTGAAGTGTGCAGTGATGATCTGCTCCTTGGTGGCATCGGGTTTCTCCTTATACCAGGTGACCTGCACCACAGTATCTACCCCAGTTGGCTGGTAGAGACAGGGCAGGGTGGTCTCAACCTCTGCCAAGGAGCGGATGGGATCCTCTGATGGCAGGTCTACAAAGTCTCCCTGTAGCACTGCAACTACAAGAGGAGAGGGGGGGGTCCATTAATGTTAAGTCATGTTGCAGTGGTGTCTTAATGTTGTGTTTTTATTGTTGGTACTCTTGTCGTGATGTTTTCGTGTTGGGAAATTGTATTGTTGCCGTAGTGTTGTCTTCATGTTGTGGTTCTTGTTGTCAGAGTTGGGTTTTGTGTTTTTTTGATTGTTGTCCTTTACTATTGTGTTTGTCTATTAACTTTAACTCTATTAATACTCTAGTGTTAGGTCCCTCCTCTGACAGATATGTTATTCTCGGTTTCCTAACCAGGGACTACAGATGAAAATGAGGAACTTTAAAGTTAACTCTGGTACTGCTAAAGAGCTGTGGATCGTCCCTGTCAAATAAAATAGTTCTGAGGGTTCAAGAGATTTACCTACCGGTCACTACCACATTCCTGACGGTGACATTTGACCAGTGGTGGAATGGAATGTAACAAAGTACATCTACTCAAGAACTGTACTTAAGTACAAATTTAAAATACTTTACTTTACTTGAGTCTTTTCTTTTTCTGCCACATTCTACTTCTACTCCACTACATTTCAGAGAGAAATATTGTATTTTTTACAACACTACATTCATCTGACAGCTTTAGTTACTAGTTACTTTACAAATTAAGATGTTTGCCTACAAAACACATGTAGTTAAAATCATTAACTAAAATCTGATAAATTAAACTACCCAACAATATAAGGGCCTACACGTCCAACTGACATGATTATCTGATTAACACATCTGATAAACTGACAGAACAGTTTGAATCGTTTCCAGTTTCTCAAATGTGAGGATTGAGTACTTTTACTTGCAATACTTTAAGTAACTTTTTCTTATGATACTTACATAGGTAATTTACTTAGGTAACATTTGCAATGCAGGACTTTAAAGGTGCTCTAAGCGATGTTGGGTGACGTTACTTCTTGTTGACGTTCAAAATATTTTCCAACAAAACAAGACTAGCTTGCCCCTCCCTCCTCCTCATCCCGCCCCCCCCCCTCCCTTTTGTGCTTCTGCGCACTAACCCCCCAACCCCCACCCCCAAATCCTTCTTGTCGGTTATTGGCTGGAACGCTGGAACAATGTTTGTGTATGCTTTGTGGTGCAGGTTGGCCCAGTTTGTTTTTGTTGCCGTTTGTAGACCCTGGGCTGTCTACAGAGACCGCGTTTTTTTACAGTGTGTTCTGGGGACAGGCAGCTCGCGAATAGTGAGATGTTTGCTGTATGTGATAACAAATGTTGTAGCCTAAAACACATGTGACATCGCTAAGAGCACCTTTAACTTGTAACATCATTTCCCACTGAAGAATGTGATTTAGCCATATCTTTGCCAACCTGTCAAGTCGCTGATATTTTGGTCCAAGTTTCTTCTTTTGTCATAGAAGTTAATAAGTTTTTACTTTCAGCGTTTTTAAACTCATTTTACGTTTATCAGCGAGTTTTAAATGAGAAGATGGATACCACTCTCATATCTGTCAGTTAAAGTTCTACTAGAACATGTTTACATGCTTTGATGTTGAAAAAATACATTATTTTTTGTCATACCATCTATCTGAATATAGCCACCCTCTATCTGAAACGCTCCATTTTAGCGTCTGTCTCTTTAAGACCCCCTTAGCTTAGCATAAAAAGCCAAACAACTAGCCTGGCTCTATTTGAAGGTAACAAAATCCACCTACCAAGACCACTAAAGGTCACTAATTAATACGTTATACTTTTACGGTTTAATCCATCTAAAAACCAAAGTGTTTGAAATGGCAAGTGTGCCAGACAGGTGAAAATAATCACAGCGTGTATAAAAATACAATTCAAGGGGCAGAATTTAAAAGCTAGGGGAGCACAGACGGGGTAAGAAGAGTCCACGCAGAGTGAAGACAGAAAAGGGAGAGGATGAAAACATGTTGTCTATCAGAAGAAATGCAAGCGAAGATATGTCGCCTAACTAGTTGTTCGAGATAAGCCTTCAAAGCAAACAGTGGGTTACCTCAGCGTCTGGACAGAATGAGACGTCCAGGGCCTCAGGAAAGATACGAGACATGGAACACACACTGTGTGTTGTGAAACCCTATAAACCGCGGTCGCTGTTAGCATGCATCTCCCCCATTTGTCTGCTTTTCTCTTCTTTTGTTTGGTGTGGAAAAACTACAGGGTGTCAGATTATCTTGTGCTGTCTTCCAGCAAGCTCATAAAGTGCACACTGGAAGCATACAGTCACGGGATGCTGGTCCCTGCAACCTGCAATTCATGGTTTAGGAAGTTTTGTGAGAGTGCTGCACTAATGCCAGAAAGTGTCATTTGCCCATGCCACCTAAAAACCTGGACAATGATTCATCATCACAGTGTATTATTATTATTATTATTATTATTATTATTATTATTATTATGTTGTTGTTGCTCTTGGCATCAGGCTTGTGTTGCAGGTGAATGATCAGAAAGTGCGACGTCTTGATGGCCGTGATCCTGTTAAGACTGAACGAAAACAGCTTGCATGGAAAATGAATTTCATCAGTTGGATTATTACCAAACACTGTCAATATCACTATTAATGCATTACATGATGCACAATGTTTATGTAAGCTGAAATGCAACACGGCTGGCCTTTTCATCTGTCGCCTCTAAAGTCGCCTAATCTGTCAAATGTGCCACTTGAAGCATGTATCTCTGATTTAGCCGTTTGATGTTGATAAAGTTATTTTGCTGCATACAGCAGTTCTAACTTGTTTTTGGTCACTCACAGGATCTGTTTTCACAAGTCTACATTTTCAGTTTGACTGTTGTGGGATCAAGTTTGGAGGTATGTAAAGCCATGTTTCCACTGTATGGCACGGCTCTGCTAGACTCCACTCCCTTTTTTTAGGACCAGTACTTTTGTCTTTTTGTTCTCCACTGCGTATAGTACCTCGCCAGTGTAGGTGAGATTCTTATCTGATTACCATAGCAACACTGCGTGAAACTGTCATGACTTCTTCTTCAACACACACACAACAAGGCCCAGAACATTTAAACTAAATTTAAAAAAAAAAATCTCCTGGTATAGTAGTTTACTATGGTACCACCAACGTGGTGTTAATACAGTTTTTATACAACTGTAATGTAAAAAGATCTTACATGGGAAAAGAGCGTTATACTGTCCATCACGCGCAATTCTGTTGATCCACTCTAATTTCCGTGGAAACACAACGCAACTTGTACCACTTTCACAGGTTTGGGTGTTTGTGTGAATCAGTCTCATACTGAGCAGGTCTTACAGGTGTTGATTCAACACCTGATGTGGGAATCTCTGTTCCAATATGTCCCTGGGTATGTGATTCACACACTTACCAGCAGACCTGATGAGTGTACTCAGCAGACAGGTGTGTTTTTCCATGAGTGTGTGTGTGTGTGTGTGTGTGTGTGTCCTACCTTTATGTATGGGATTGAAACAAATACCTATCCACTCTACCTGTTCCGTAGGTAATAGTCTGACACACTGGTTGTTGTGTTATAATACATTTTTTTACACAGTAATAATAGTTCAGTAGAAAGACCTTTTGGACCTACAACATGACATGTACTCACACATTTCGGCTTAAGCAACACAAACAATCATGCATGCACGCACGCACGCACGCACGCACGCACGCGCGCACACGCGCGCACACATACACACACATACACACACACACACACATACACACTAGAAGGGTCCACAAAGTTCCTTCAGACAGAAGGAGGGGAACTGATCATCAGCAACCTGTTTTTCCAGAAATATCAGACTAGTGTTTTCTTTAACAGCACTGCTCCAGCAAAGGAGATCCTGCCCAGAGTGTACCCAACTTAGCTCATGAATATGCACGAGAAACTGTCGGCCAGCTTTCATGAGAAAACTAACTAAAGGTACCATCTTAAACACCTTTTTTTGTCTAACACCGGTATTCAGTCTGTTGGTATTATGAACATGCCTATAGGAGTATCATAGCCTACACATATATGTATATATATATATATATATATATATATATATATATATATATATATATATATATATATATATATATATATATACTGTATGTATATACATTAGTAAATACTGTATATACATTAGTAAATACTGCAAGCACACTATGGCCCTGAACAAATATCATATCTGACACCAGATGAGGATGAAAACGCAGACATACTGTAAAGTCTTAGATAGATTTCTGCATGATATCTCTTTGGACAGACTGCATGGAAAGCCTTCTTACCAAAGCTCCAGAGGACACAGATACACCCAGACAGTCTGTTCAACAGAGGTGTCATTCTCTCCGGCAGTTAACTGTGCACAAGCTGGGACAATGTCAGTGCCGAAATAAAGATCATCAGTCCAGGTAATGGTATCCTCAATGACAGGTACATGCATGAAGCACCGAGGGCGGACTCATGCCTCCATCCTTGATCCCTTCCAAAGCCTCGTCCTGGGCAAGAAATATGAATCTGATAGTTGTATAAACTCAGTCCTTGTGAAAAAAAGTGTAAATCCTCTGTGTGCTTAGCTGTTGGTTTGTCAAGCACACGCCATCATGTTTGCCCTTTAGGAAAAAGAAGGAGCAGCTTTACCTGTTTGGGATACACCTGTTTGTACTGCACCTCTCTCTCTCTTTCTCTCTCTCTCTTGTGCTCTCTGACACACAGACACCTACCCACAAACACACGCTGACATACGCACACACTTGCACCAAAAGTCACCTTTCAGGTTTGACTGAAGCAACATGACAGTTATTTTCGCGTCTTTACTTGCTCTGCTCAGAGGAGAGGCAGGTGAAAAGCAGACAGTTTAAACTGTGTCCATGTGACGCAGACTGGACACGATACCAGGCTGGTGCCTCCTCCCATAGAAAAACAACATATTAATCCCTTAACTTTTAAAATGGTTAATGACAAATAGTAAAATGAGCACCACAGAGACACTATCAAGAATTTTGTAATCACAATCACAGGAATAAACAAGATTCGTGCCCACATTTGGATCATTTAATCTCCAAATGAAATGTCATCATCTCCAACTTCCTCATGTTGTTTTTTTTCCTGCATTGTTTTCCATCACACTACAACCCTTTTCTCCTTTATTGGTTACATGTCAAACATGTTTCTAATAAGTCTGATCTGGGCTAAGATTACAACTTCTCAGACAGAAATCTTTAGGAGCTTCACACAAACCGTTGGTAGCCAAACCAAAATTATCATTTTTATTCCTTTCTGTGGTTTTTCACCTTATGATGACTGGAGGTTTACCACTCCCTAAATCGTTATGTGTTAAAATGTGTTAAACTCAAGGCCCCTGGGCCAAATGCAACCTTTTGCAAATTTTAATCCGGCCTGAATATCAATTTAGGTTCACAATAAAATTTGGGCCCGTCTAGTTGTCCGCCAAACCAAAAAGACGGGAAAGACGCGACACTCAAAGGAAAATTCAGAGGATTTCCCGCCTTTGACACTCAGAAAGTCCCACAGAACCAGAGAGTTTGCATATTCAGGCCTGTGATTACATTTAAAAAAATATAATCCACATTATTGATTTGTTTGATTTGCTCATTTCTGTAATGGCTAAGAAACTTTTTTGCTAACTTTTATATGGGCTTTGTGTCGACCAATCTGTAAATGAGAGTGCTATATGAGACATACAATAATACAGTCAAAATATTTTTACTTTTCTGATTGAATAAAAAGCATGTCAATACACTGTAAATGCCTGGCCCTTGATGTGATTCCCATTTTCCAGTGTGGCTCTTAGTGAAATCGAGTTTGGTCCCCCTGCCCATTATAGACCTTTATCTCGGCAACAGAGTGGCCCTGACATACCACTGCAATTCAAAGAGAGACAAAAGATATTTAATAAGCAAGTTGAACATTTAATAGTTTCTGTGTATGTATAAGAGCTTTCTGCATCATACATGCATGAGTTTTCATACAGTCCGTGGGGTATGGAACACCAAAGACACAATCACTGCCATCTGGTGGTGTGCAGGAAACACTCCTCAGTATCTCTGAGGTTTGGAACGCAGCTATTTTTACTATCTACCATCTTGCACTAAACCTGCTATCTTATTAATCGTAATTTGACATCTTTCAAATTGCCTGAAAGAGGAAGTTAGTTAAACAGTCTATACACACGAAATATAACACCCATTTTGTTTTTTGTTTTATAAAATGTGTCTGAAGCGTTACAGTTTAAAATGTGTTTGCATGAAAATTTAATATATGCAACATAACAGTAAAAAAATAACAAAACTCTTACAGCAAGGGTAAGCATTTCTGAGGCTGCCCATCTTGGGCACAACTTCTTTATTTCTGTGTCGTGTAACTTCCCTTAAAAAGCAAAACGGAAATGAACACTGGTCCACGCAATCTCACATTCTCTTATTCTCACAAGTCTAATAAGCAAGTTTAGATATGGAATATTTAAATAAAACAAAAAAAGGTATTTAACCCTCTGAGGACAAAAGACGCACCGTTGAGTCCAAACAATGTTTGACAAAACTCCTACTTCTACAATACTAATAGTGGAAAAATGATATTTAAAAAATGTATATCAGACATATATTTACTATTTGAATCATACATAACTTTAAGACTTTGGTAAACTCATTTCAAGCACCGAAACAATTTGGAAAACACATAAGTTGATGGGATGGATTGTTTTCAAAAGAGATTTGAGGAATTTCAAAAAAACAACACAAACATTTTTATATCAGACTAGTTTTCTTCACACATTGTTCTGGAAAAATTGTAGACATCACTCTACAGAAAGTTGAGTTTGTTCTGAACATTTTGATATGAAACACATGGGGATCTGCAAATACCCTTAAAAAGGTAAATGTAAGAAGATGTGTGAAAATACCCGTAGAACTAAAGGGTTAAAGGAAAAGCTCTGTCGTGGATTCACTTCTTCGTGCCAATAGTTTCATAAGTGTCTGCGGCGTGAGGAGTCAAACCCTGGAGGAAAAACAGGAAAATGAAAACGAGAAATTCACTCTACACTGTGATTTCATAATAATAATAATTTTGATAATAATTAAGCAATTAGCTGTCTTTTTTTACTTCATTACATCACAGTAACACAACTCACCGTATAGATGCCCTCTTCAACATTCTGTCAGGGATAGAATAGAACAACATCAGATTCAGAAGGACTCAGAACATAAAACATACAATATGAACATAAAATATGAACCCTGTGAAAGAGGAAGAACAAGCTATGGGAGAAGTGCAAGTGTGTGTGTGTGTGTGTGTGTGAGTATGTGTGAGTGTGTGTGTGTGTGTGTGTGTGTATGTGTGTGCGTGTGTGTGTGTGTGTGTGTGTGCGCGTGTGTGTGTGTGTGTGTGTATGCTGTAGTAGGTTAGGCTGTGTGCAGTTTGTGGCCACTTATAGGAAATAATACAAATGAGTAAATCAATGTATGTAATGTAATGCAGCAACTTTTTTTTTTTTTCTTTTCTTTTTTTAAAATTAGTTTGGGGCTTTTAATCAACAAGAAAAGAGAAGGGGAGGGGGGGACAACATGCAGCAAAGGGCCACAGGTGGGATTCAAACCCTGTCCGCTGCCAAGGACTCAGCCTAAATGGGGCACACACTCCCCTGGGTGAGCTAGAGGTCAGCCTCCCCCCCCCCCCCCCCCCCCCCATGCTGAGAACGTTACTTTTAAACCCAGGAACATGCATGTCTTGATCATGAATGAACCAATAAGTAAGTTGTTTTTAAAGCTGATCATTTTTATTTTTCATTTAAAAATGTCCATCCACCTTGAATTTAGCAGTTAAACAGCGCAGGTAGTTGAAGGTGGCCACTAATGAAAGCAAGTTAATGAAAATAGGCTTTTAATTGGACAAGGATGAGACAGCTGGGGCAGAGGCGTCAGAATCCTTTAACAGCTGCCAGCGCTGGGCTGCTGAGATAAAAACAATGTGTCGCTGTTTGCCCTGCTGAAGTTCACTGGTGAGATTATTTTTGTCTCCAGAGAAGCTCCGCCTCTGGTTTGTTCACTGAAACTCCAGTTTGAGCTGTCGTGAATTGCATTCTCTGCTATGCAGTTTGTTCTAAGCCTTCTACATCCATTTTAGACCATGAGTCATTTCTATGTTAGGCACGTATGTACAGTTCAGTCGTTTATTCTTACCTTCTTGCCCTTTGCGTTCTCCGCTGCATATTCCCGAACACTGAGGATCTGCAGAAGTTTTAAATGAGTGAAAGTTGAAAGAACAACAAGTGTGACAAACTGTAGTTTTACCACCCATTTGTAAAGTCATTTTTACATTGTATTTTCATGAACTTTTTAACTCTTATTTACTGGCCAAAAGCATATATTGCACTCCATGCTCCTGGTACATGACACGACAAAAGTCGAAAGCAAACAAGCCCAGGCTCGTTTAAGTTTTATTTTGGGAGCAAACGATTATTTCACAATGAGAAAATCTAAATCTAAACTGCACTGAGAAATCTTATGATTATGATTAATTTATTCAAGCAAAAATGTTTAGTCTTTGACACCTTTTTCCGCTTTCTGAATGTGCTTCATTTTGCTGACGACACCCTATTTTACATTAACATTAATCATGTACCAGATTGGTTTTTAATGATACTACATCTTGTCTTTCGTCATTCAATGAAAAATGTAATTGCCAATTCCCAATCAAAAGGGATTCTGTTTTTGCTTAAACATTTGTCGAAAGAGGCGAAAATGTAACATACAGACCTTGAGTCTACAGTAGAGAGCGGTCAGGAGGATGCCGTATGCAAACAGGATACCATCCAGCACGTAACAGATCTGTGGGTCTGAAAGAGCAGCTAAGAAAGCACAGGAAATCCCTTTAATACCAGTCCTTCTACATACAGCATAAGTGATTACATTGGCATCATCAGTACATATTTATTGCATAAATATATCCCGTAATGTATCAGTTGGCAATCATGTGACAGTGGGGCTTTTTCTTTATCATTTACAAAACCATATTATGTAACGTCGCTGTCGCCATTTCAGATTGTGACACAAACAGCAACAGCAGCCATTACATAAGTAGGCGTACAGTGCAAAGAATATGCTTTATATGGCTGCACAGGGCTGAATATGAAATATGGTGAATTTGAAGATAGATTATTATTTTGTTGAACATACTTGCATTCTGATTGTAGCAGTGGGAGCTTTTACTCATTATTACTATCCTATTGCTGTTGTTTGAATAATTGTTTTCAACTTTGTTGTACATACAACCCCATTAGTGATTACTTATTTTAAAAGTTACAAATGTTTATAATACAGTTTTGTTGAATACTAAATTGTGACCGGTCATTTACTGTCAAAGAATAACAGACCATTGATATGGATGCAGTTCATCATAGACTCTGGAGGACCATTTTTAAATCAATATTTAGTGTCAAATATTTTTTTAAATTGTAATTTTTTTTTGCTTTTCCACCTTTAATGGACAGGACAGTTGACTGAGAAAGGTGACGACTTGCAGGAAACTGTCAAAGGTCAGACTCAAACCCTGGACCTCTGCATCGAGACCACGTACATGTGCACCTGCTCTAACCCTCCAGCCAACACAGCCACAAATATTTTTTTCGTTTTTTGTGATCAAATTTGGAATTTTTTGTACACATTTAAGAACTAAACAGTGACAAACAATTACAAGCAATACACTGAGACGAGAATGTGTCCCAGGGCCAAAAGAATATATATATATATATATATATATATATATATATATATGTGTTTTATTAAATATGTTTTGGTCAGACCATCAGGTAAAAATGAAAAAAAATTATAAAATGATCATCCAAATTAATGATTTGTTGTTTTTAAATGGCTTTTCAATGTTATTTTGTTATTACATTTGCCATATCCCATCTTATGATTCACTGTTTAAATAGCAACTGTTTTCATAATCATTTAATTTAAAAGTGACTTATCTTCAACCCTTAAAAATCGAATTGGACAGATAAAAGGAGAAGCTCTATCAAAAACATCACAGTAACAACATTGACCAATGAGAGCTCTTTTTGGTGTGGGTTCATTTCAATAAAAAAGATGAGATAATTAAAACTGTGACTGTTTAAACACAAAAAGGTTTGACAGGAAGTCACATTAGTAAATTCAATAACCAAAAATAAAGTTTAAAAGCCTATAACTTACACACTTAATACATTTAAGACACAATGGAACTGACTCATTAGCACATTTCATTTATCATAAGTTATCTTTTTTTTTTTTAATCTGACTTATTATACTTAACTCGAAAGGATTCACATGGCACAGCGCAATCCATATTTTTGGTATTTTGTTTCTTGACTTTCATTTTTATCAGTAAAGACAAGTCACCCATTGTTCAATGGGATTCAAACTGTAATATGAACTTTTGACAATAAGCAGTGCATATTTAAATCAATTCAATTTCAATAAATTTTAAATATGATCGGGTCAGCTACACCATTCAACCTGCCCCAGAGATAACTAGTTAGCTTTTGACCTCATAGTGAAAATACAACTGAACTAATACAGTACATGAAATAACTATAATATATAATAACTATTCTCAATTTCCATCCCTTACTTTAATTTAGTGGACATGAACCCCGTCTCTGAAATCTGTGATCACGTCATTACTTGACACATTGCACATGATATTGATGGCTATTGTTGGACATATCTGGCATGTTGGTTATGGATGGACAGTTACACTATAAGTGAAAATGTTGAATTCAGTTTTGAATGTCTCTGTTCAGCTGTACAAGTTGTCTTCGCTGGGTGCCGGAGATATGTTTTGTAGATAACACACCACCATCTCTTTTGGTTTCCGCAATGTTGCAAGGGTTCAAAGGAAACAGCTTAGTAAGTCCCCTAAAAAACCAAATAGTCTGATAACAATTAGCCCCACTCATATTCTATAGCCAACTTAGGAGGCTTTTTTTTTCTAGTAAGTGGATTCTCCCGACTCCAGACACCGGCAACTGACAGATGATTTTATGAGGATTGGCATAGAGGGATTTCTATGTGCAGGTCTATCTTTTTAACTCATTACACTAAGTGGATAGAGGAAACATGTTTTCAAAAGTGAGGTATTTCTGAGTTTACCTTATAAACCACAGATACAAGAAGTAGGCCGTAGTCAGTTGTGGTTTGAAATAAATAACTGAAATATCTCAGCACCTCTTTAAATTTCTGAATTACACGAAAAATGTAAGAAAAAAATGAATTGCGACCGTTCATGGCTACAGCTTGCGATTATTGTTATAAAAATAATCTCCCAATTATTTTCTTGATTAATCAATTCCTAATTTGGTAAATTCACAATTTGAGTTGTTGTCTTGGAATTGCTTTTTTGTCTGACCAACAGTCCAAAACCCCAAATGATTTACTATTCAAATATAGCCTAGGAGAAGATAATAATCTCTACATTCGAAAGGCTGGAACCTTTAACTATTTAACTTAACTTTTATTTAAAAACTTAAATTAAATTAAAAGTTGCCAATTTTCTTTATTACTTTAACTGTTTTAGCTCAACTGTTAACGTCTTCTTGGTCTATTAGATGCCCAATATTAACTGCCAGTTTAAGGATAGATGTCTATACGCGTACTACTTCACTGTAGTTTAATGGACAGCTGGTAAAGCTGTGTATTACATACATGTTTTTTTTATTTTAATAATCCTAAAATGCAGAATATTTGCTGCAAAATACAATACAACTAATAAATACAATACAAACTAACATTGGAGGAAACCGGACACTAATGAAATAAACTGAATATTATATGTTATATTATTTGTTCGAGGTATGTCTGACGACAGTAGTAAGAAAAAAACAGTAGCCACACACGCACACACCAGCCAGTCACAAGAGCCAACAGGGTCAGCTTCTCCTTTCACAGGAACTGTAATGTGGTGACTACATTTCTGCTGCCAACACTGGATGGAATAAGGGCAAAAGTAAAAAAATAAAAAGACTTGCTATAATTAAACATATGTCAAAAGTAGTATTTTCACTTTTTACTAATTCAATATGTCAAAAGCCCATTATATTCACTCAGGTCATCCATTTAAGTCAACAGCGCAGCTTGTGTTCTTGAATATGAATTAGGTCAGTATATCCCAATTTAGTGTATCAACTCACCAGCTCTCCCAAAACTCATCCACAGAAAAATCAGTAACAGGTTCCTGCCCCACACGGCCATGGTAAAACAGGCTCAACACGGACGATTGGGCACAGCAAAGTGGCCAGCACACAGCAAACACGACAACTTGTGGGTGGGTTTCCTCTGCGTTCTGGTGAACACTCGAATGTTTCATACCTCACTGACAACAGGGGAAGTTGTGGTCTGAGCTCTAAGTCCATTTTTCTAAGATCTCATCAGGCCACTCCCCCCTTTTAACACCAACCAGAGGAAGGACATACACACATCGAGGCTTTGGTCCCTGCTGTCATCTTTGACACTTTATTTTCAGACTAGTCAAGGAAATGACGTGTTTGAAAAAGAATTGTTTAAAATCATATAAATCTCTCTAAAATCACCCTAATGCAATTTAAGGGTGAAATAAATACAACTCACTACTTAGCTGTTTGGTCATAAAATATTTATTAGGTTTATTTGGGCATTGTACATCACTGATTATAAGCAGAGTCGTCGGTCAAAAGCCTCACTACAGTGGCTAGTGAACAGGAAGAGAACCTGACTAACATACGTGTGGAGGAGAGAATTAACTCTTTACTTCGCAGAACCACCACATGAGCAGCATCACGTTAACGGTCAACCTCGCCAAACACTATGTCCTGTGTACCTGTCAGAAGAAGAAGAAGATGAAAAAGGCTCAGTACAACGTTGTACAAAGGTCATATTTTTGTACAGCCGGATTCTTCAACAACAATAAGTTCCTTACCAATAATGGCCACCACATCAGCCAACATGTGTCCTTTGGACATTTTATCCAGACCAGCCTAGAGGGAAGAAAACATCCATTAATTCAGAATAACTGAAGAACAGCCGACACTATTCAGGGCAGATAGGCTCTTAGAAAATTGAATATTCATTAGTCATGAGATTATAGCCGGAGGTTAACTCACTAACTACTCTAATAGTTTGTTTATGCAACTTTAAAGACATTTTTAGCCTCGAAGACCAAAATTCAAATGACTACATTAAACAAAAGTTCATGTACCCATGAGCTAAGAGAGGAACAGGAAGGGAGAGAGAAAGGTGTTGGGTAAAAATGGTTCTACAGTACTTTATAAAACATACTTAATGAACTAAAAGTAGCCTTAAGGACAAGCCGTTAAATGTGCTAAATAAATGATACCCGGTGTGTTTAATATTTCAGTGTGTGGGGAAGTTTTAAGTGCGCACCAAGTGAGTGAATCCAGGAGCTTTGATCTTGCAGCGATAGGGTCTGCTGGAGCCGTCGGATACCAAATAAACACCAAACTCTCCCTGCAAGCGACACATGGAGAGACACACAAATACACTCCAGTAAGCATATTACATCACAACAAGTCCCTAAGGGCCTACAAAGGCTTCCCAGTTAATTAAGACTCAAAAAGCCTTGTGTACTGAGGATCTACAGAGAGTTGCTAGGTTCAAATCTATTAGGGCAACTACAGGTTGTTCTACTAATGCGGCGAGTCAGAGCAAAATAGCCAAAAGGCCAGTTTATACAGAAATATGATGCACGTTGTGAGCGGTCTCACCTTGGGTGCCTCCACAGCTGTGTATGTGGCCCCGGGGGGGACCTGGTAGCCCTCTGTGTACAGTTTAAAGTGGTGGATCAGAGACTCCATGGACGTCTAGGACAAGGAGCACATTAAACATGTCATCTCAGCAGCTGTTTTGAAAATGACACAACAAACGTTAGAGGGAGTTCCATCTGCTCATGTTGATTGAAATGTAAAAAGGGCAACACTGAATGTTCCAACACTGTAATCTCAAGCCTTGAGGGGCAGCCAAATTTAAGTGCACTTCACAGCAAAATGGCCTAATTCTGCAAAGAGAGTAGTGTGAAGACAAATTCGTAACAGCACAGAAATGTAATCAACACACAAAAATGATAAAGCACAGGGGGCAATCCAGAAAGGAAAAAAAAGGTGCAACATTTTCAAGGTTTGATGGCCTGCAGGTGGAATCAAACAACCTCACAGAGGGAGCTGTGGGGGAGGGGGGGGGGGGGGGGGGGGGGGGGGGGGGGGGTGTCCCACTCTCAACTCACCTTCATCTCAGACCTCTTGGGCGGGGCAATCTTGGCATCATCCACCTTAATCTCTCCTTCTGGCATCTTGTTGAGTGCCTGGTGCATGATCCTCAGGGACTGCCTCATCTCCTCCACTCTGCACAGATACCTGACCACACACACACACACACACAAATACACACACACAAACACTTATAAGAGCTGCACGCTTTTGTTATATTGTCTACATTGCGTTGAGCACATGTGCGATGTTACCGCTACAACTTTTTTCCTGCTAAATAGAAAAGTAAACTTTTTAACACCGTTAAAAACTACCGGCCAAGCCTTCCCCTTTTAGGCAACGTGTGTATGTAACGTAACGTTTTTACAACGGGGTTTGTTATGGGAAGTGAGGCTCTTCCGTGTGTGTCTTTAGAAAAGGAAGGTTACTGTAAGCAGCAGCTACACACAGTAATAAACATGCTTTTCAATGGGCAGTGAACCTACAGTGGTCAGTGTTTTATGTTCGCTGCAAAGACCAAATAAATCTGAGAAATGCAACGTTATTAAGACGTTATGACTACCAGCCATAAAAATAGTGAGCCTTAAGAAGTAAGAGGTCTGTCCCAATTAATGTTACAGTTCAGAGCCGCAAAAGCTGGAAACGTAACACTAATCTACAACAGAAGTCTGCGTCTAATAACATAATTTACACTGATTTAAGTGTTCTTGGATGCACAGAGTTTGTTACTAGTGCGAGACATGCAAGCTCTGCATGCACAGCCAACCACCAATCACAATCAAGGACGATCAATTTATCAAACTACCAAATCAGGCCCCGCTGGTCAACCACAACCTGAAATTTAGAGGAAGCAACATGAATGCATTATTAATGACAATGCATTGACTTTAGCCTGGATTGATAGCAGATATATATACAATGGTGTCAACCAGAGTATTGAACTGACTAATTTCTCCCTTGAAAATCCCTTCAGAAAAGTAGTCACAGGTCTCTCTTGCTTATGTATTTGTAAAGCATTGAAGTTCAAGAAAGGATGGTGTACGGATGATTCATATTAGAAAAGTTCCGTTATTATTTTTATTTTCTATGTAAATGCGCTCCCTTCCAAACTCACCCCAGTAGTTTAAATGATTTTGTTTTTCTAAATAGGACTATTAATGTAATTTAGTAAAAATTACAGTCTATTTTCATATTGCAATATATATTGCAGGAAAAAATATTGCAATGTCAGCTTTAGGGCTGAAATGCTTCCTCAAGTAACTTGAATAATTTGATTACTAAGAAACCTTGATGCAAAATGATTTTCCTCAAAGCTTCATTTAATAAATGTTAGCAACGTTGTATCGGATGATTATTACTGTCGCACACGGGGCTGACGCTGCTGGCGACCCATGCCATGAAGACAGCAGGGATGTATTAAGAGAACACTGACGGCGCAGATTACAAAATAAAGAAAGAGAGCTTGAATAGTGAGGGGGAAAGAGAAGAGACAGGCTGGAGAAAACGACAAAGTGTCCAACGTTTGGAATCACTTCAAACGTAATTAAAAGGAAAACTCTGTACAGTTTGTAAACATTGAGTCTAACGTAATCCTCCATTCCACGAAGTGGACCCGGCAAAAGTAAATCACAGAGTCACATGGACGATGAAACTACACCGAACACGACAACTTCCAAAAACGAAGACAAGAAAATGCGTAGTGGTGACCACAATAATGAGCCGACTTGTTGACTATGCCTTCGGAAAAACAGCTGACTGTTGCGCACCATTTTCTCCCACTCTCTCTCTTCACGGAGAAACAGCTGATCACCTACAAGCATAAGTGTACCAGAGCTAGGGTTGATAGGTTGAGTATAACTAATATTTACATATATGCCTACTTAGAGATCAGTCTCAGGTTGAAACTTGTAGTTTTGAAAGTTCACTTGCACAACTTAAGGTAATGTTTATGTATGTTTAATGTATGCCTTAGTTTGAGGTTGTTTTTGCATTTTAGAAAATGTTTTCTTTAAAAACAATGTAATATGGCAGTTAAATGCACTTAATGTTTTTGAGAGATGATGTTGTAATCAATACAGGAAATAAAAATGTAGCTTTTTCCAAAAATGAAATCAAACTATTGTATATTATTGCTCTTCAATAAAACAAAAGTATTTCTTATCTGATTACTTGATTTATCAATGTACAAATCGGTAGAATACTGGATTACTAAAATAATTAATAATAATTGATAGCTGCAGCCCGTCAGCCCCAGCTTGCATGCTGCACATTTGGGGAAATGAGCCCCTGACTTGACAGAAATAAGGGACAAGAACATTGAACTAAAGACACTGTTGAATAATAACTACAGCTATTTGCGTTTTTATATTAGCTATTTTTCTATTTTGTATCGTTTACCTGTCATAGCAGTCTCCTTTGCTTCCAATGGGGATGTCAAACTCCACTTCGTTATATTTATCGTAAGGCTGAGACTTTCTCAGGTCCCACTTGATGCCGGACCCTCGCAGCATCACTCCACTGGTGGAGGGGCGAGGAGAGAGGAGATAAATATCACACTCCATACACATTTCTACTAATCAAACTAACTCAAATATTTGTGCATTTCATAAACTGCAAGTGAAGGGAAGGAAAGAGGTATTTTTCATTAGTGGGTTACCTGAAGCCATAGTTCAGGGCATCCTCAGCAGAAATCACCCCGATGTCTACAGTACGATTCTTCCAGATGCGATTGTTGGTTAACATCTGCAGAGAAAAACCAACATTCCCTGATAGATCATCCATATCATGTTAAGAACTTGTGGAGATTTAAAAGATTATAGTTGTTTACCTCTTCTACTTCATCGATTCTGATGGAGAAATTCTTGCACCACTCATAGATGTCGTCCATCAGGCCAACAGGCAAATCCTGAAACACATGTAAGAACATTAGCACTTCACTGATCATAATTGGATCGTTGAAGTGAACTACAGGTTACATCATCTTTGATGTTGCTCTTTGCAGCTGTTGAAATAACACAATTTTCCCCAAAGAGATCTTTATTTTGATATAAAAAAACAAACTAAAACACAGGCATTATTTAATGAGTTCCCCTACCTGATGCACACCACCAGGTCTGACGTATGCAGCGTGCATTCTGGCTCCGGACACTCGCTCATAAAACTCGAACATCTGAGAGGACACAAAAGTCGCAGTTAGGAGTAAGACTGCGCATCTAATCGGAAATAAAATCTCCAAACTCTCGTGCAACCACTATATGGTAGGCGACAGATCTAAAATGACATTTAACTCAATTTACTGTCTGCAGCTAGTTCACAAAGTCATGTCTCGTTTTTTGGGTCACAAAGGTTCTGTTTACTTCCATAGAGTTGCATGATTTTTAGTAACTTGGTAACTTCTTTTAAGGAACATTGGGGTCATGAGTGACACACTCGTGCTGTTAATTGTTTTAGGAATATTGAGCAAACATAAGACTGTTGCTAAGGAACTGTGAGAACAGAGGTATGACAACAGCACCTTCCCCAGATGAACAAAGTTTTAAAAAACATCCAGGACAGAAAGATTCTGACCTTCTCTCTCTCCTCGAACATCCAGAAGAACGGGGTCATGGCACCAATGTCGAGGGCGTGCGTGGTGACGCCCATGATGTGGTTAAGGATGCGAGTCATCTCTCCATACAGAACTGCAAGCACAATACAGAACATAACCAACCAATCAAAGATGATGACTCTGTTGATAAACAAATTAATAGATAAAAAGACTTCAAAAAATATCTTAGCATCTTTAGGTTTTGGACTGATTGTTGGACAAGAAAAGCTATTTAAATATCACATTACATCCTGGTATATTTAAATTAGCATTTTTTACTACTTTTTGATATTATGTAGTCCTATGACCATTAACAGCAACTGACAGCTAATATGCTGAGTTGCAGACACACACAGGGGACCGGAGCTAATAAAAAACAATA
The DNA here is from genome assembly GCF_008692095.1 of Etheostoma spectabile. Lineage (NCBI taxonomy): Eukaryota > Metazoa > Chordata > Actinopteri > Perciformes > Percidae > Etheostoma > Etheostoma spectabile. The sequence continues at coordinate 18,642,989 of NC_045751.1, forward strand.
AGTGTGTGAGTGTGAGAGTTAAGTGTAAGTGTTTTGTGTGTAATTGTAAGGCATCATTTGATTGAAATATTAAGCATTTGCAGTGTGCAGACACCTAACCATTTCCAGCCTGTACCTCTGATCCACTGTGCACGGGGTGGAGCTTGGATGTTGAGCAGCTTCTCCACAGCCAGAGAATAGGCCTGCTCGTTACACATCATGGAGACATAATCCAGACGGTCAAAGTAAGGCAGAGCCTGTAACATTAAAAGAAGAGGAAGTAAAAATTAAAGTGTACAGGGTAAGGGACTTCCAAGAATTATACATCACATGACACATAAAGGTCCTCTTCATCTTTATTCAAATCTGTTGATTTTGTCATTTTCAAATGATATGGGAGGTGCTCTTGCATCATCTACTTTTTACACAGTAATTCCAGCTCACTCTCCACAGTATGTTGTTGTGTTTAAAACAATAAAACAGGATTTTGCAATGAGCTGTGTTGCAATTTATGGTTCTGTTCTTTGAATCCACCGCAACTGCAGTTTCTCAGCCTGGTTAAAACCAAGAAGAGCACCCCTGATTCTACACTTCCTGATTTTACAACATCCAAAACATGCATACAGTATGAGTTATTGAAACCACTACCTAATAAATAAGAGTTGGAGAATACAGAAACACTATATACAGATACTGTAAGGAGTTTAGTACCTGCAAGTAGGTCTTGTACTCAATGAGCTTCTCTGTGCCACGGTGGAGCAGGCCGATGTGGGGGTCACATTTCTTGACCGACTCCCCGCTGAGCTCCAGGACCAGACGCAGCACACCGTGAGCTGCAGGATGCTGGGGACCAAAGTTGATGGTCAAGTTGGACACATCCTTCTCTGCAGGAGCATCTTTGTCTGTAAAAAGAAAAGAAAACAATATAAGGCAGGGATAATGTCAATTAAATCATTCAAAAAAATAAAACTTGGTATTGCTTCTGGGTCTGACTTTCTAATCCAAATAAGAACTAAAAAAAGCAAGAATTTGAGTTTTTTTTACAGTCAACAATTGAAACTGATCATGTTTTGTGAGGAAAAAACATTTAGACTTTCAACTATAAATGGAGGTGGCAGTAACTCAGTCTGTAGGGAGTTGGGTTGGGAACCGGAGGGTCACTGATTCAAGTCCACATACGGACCAAAGATTGCTCCTGAGCAATCTTGAGCAAGGCACCGAACCCCCAACTGCTCGGTGCGCCTTTCCAATGGCATCCATTCCATTCACTCGGACATCTCTCCATTTAGTGCATGTATAGGTCCCTGAGCATGTGTGTGTAATTCAGGCCTGTATGTAATAACAACAGATTGTAAAGATTGTAATTTCCCCTTGTGGAACTAATAAAGGATACGTTAATCTTAATAAATAATAATGGATGGATAATAAATGGATAATACTTATTTGGGCCCCTTTTCTGGCACCTCAGGCCAGAACCTAAAAAGTAGATGTCCTTTGTACAATGTAGGTTTAAAAGGGAAAGTTTACCCCAAATTCTAAAATACATATTTTGATATTTATCATGGATTGTTTTAGTGTGAGCTGCCCAGTGTTGGGCAGCCCCAACACCATCCAATGTGATGGAACTAGATGGCAATCGACTTATGGCGTTCAAAGCGCCAGAAAAAAATTTGATTTCAGTTAGCCTAATAGCTGCTTTGATTTGCATTGAGAGATGATTTTATGGAGTAAGTTCCCCATGACAATCTCTGGGTATGGTGAAGGGTATGTGATGATGTGGGCCTATTTTAATTCCAAAGGCCAAGGGAACTTTATCAGGATGCATAGTATCCTGGATCCATGAAATAACTGTCCTCACTCTGACATTTCTCTATTAGTGCATGTATAGGACCTGAGCATGTTTTTGTAATTCAGGCCTGTGTGTAATGTGTGTAATAACAACAGAGTGTAAATTATAATTTTCCCTGGAGGGACTAATAAAGGATACATTATCAATAAAAATATGCCTGCTTCTATGGGAATTTAACATAGGGGTGTACTCGTGCCCCCTGTATTTTAAGGAAGAACATATATTTATTGAAGATACATTAATAATTCACAAAGAAAATTGGTGTCCTTAAAGGTCAGGTTTTCCCTCTTTTTTTTTAAGGAAAACATTAAGATCAATTTCCAAAACATGATTTTTCATTCCTTTTTTTAGTCAACTTTAGCATGGCTGTATTCACTTATGCTAAGCACTGTACATAAACAGTTTTGGCAACATTTTACATTTGCCTTGTTCTTTAAAATAAATTAAGTCTTAAAAATAAGTAGTTAGTAGGGAACAAGCATCCTTTAAATAGTAGCTCTAACAGTGGGACTTTGTGTGTGGATGTTACCATTCCATGGGGGTGGGCTCCATTTCTCATTAATGGCAGTGGGGTACATCACTGCCCCAGCAAACTGCTCTGTCCACTCCACATCTGGCTGCCATTGTTTCTGCCTGTGAAAACATTAAAAATATTCTTTAAAATTATTCACAAGGTAAGGTTGAAGCCTTCAGTTCAGAGTCAATGCAGACAATTGAAGAGACGCAACAACAACAACAAAGCATTAGGTAGGTGTATGAGCCATGATGACAGTTGACACAAAGGTTTTAGTCTCAATTTGTTTGGCCTGTCATTTCGAAAAGGGTGCTGATCTGGGCTACACTGTGCTTGCCAACTTGACAACTGATGGGACTAATCATACTGGCTGATGAGGGAAACACAAAGATTTGGATCATGCTAGTTTAACAAAATATTTTTTTTAATGAAAATTTTTGCATCATCAATACTTGGCTACATTTTTCAGCACAAAAGTATTCGTTCATCAGTAGACCAACAGTATCCGCATGCGTCAATAGCAAACCTATATTTTCAAGTCCCCTTGACTTCGGGACTAGCTACATAGTGAACACATTTAAAAACGTCGACCATTCCAAAGACCCTTAAACTGATTTCAGTAACGGGTAACGGTTTATAAAAAGCAGGTTTACTTTACTTATGTGCCGTTTGCTTTAACGATAAAGGTCTTCATTTTTGCTACAATGGTTCCAAACTGAGAGTGTTCCACATTGTTGACGGATCTGTGGTTTAATTTGCAGCTGTATAACCCGAAACTGACTCGTTTTGTTTACAATTCTTGTCAAATATGTAATATACTTTGACCTTACACAGAGCATAAAATACGCACAACGCCTGAACCAGTGTGGTAAACACTGACACAAATTAGATAACCAGACAGCTAACCGTGACAGCTTAGGTTACGACTAGACAGCACGAAAGTTAACCCACACTGCGAGGAGGATGACATTGCGATATTCCTTAAATGCATGCGTTGTTCGGACGTTTTCCATTCAGAACAAATTCACAACTTGTATTAGGCGACGTGAATTACTTTGAGGAGAATACTCGTCTTATTTAGCATTATGCTAACATTAGCCTTTCAGTGTGCATATTTATGTGGAGCTAAAGCCAAGACGGCTGGCAATACAATGGCCACACTAAGCGTCAGGTGTTGTATTTTTGTTATCTTACCTGTTTTGCACGACAGTACAACCAGGGCTCAGCAAATTATTATTTAATATTAATTTTGTTGAAGGACGTCCTAATTTGGTAAGCGACCTCAACATCGTTGCCGCCATCTTGGCTGCTAGACTGGCCAATGACGTAAAGGATTATCTTCTTCTGTTGTTTTGGAGACGCATTAGGTGTACAACGTGTGTGTCTGCCACCTATCGGTATGATGTATTCCCATCTATTTTAAACAGTCTATGATCCCCATACATACATTAACCTACTTGTAATAGTTGCTAAAGTTTAAATGTGGAGTGTTTTTTTTTTTTCAAAATAAGTTTTGTATATCAAACAAGCAACATATATCATTATAGGTCATATTATTATCTTGATTAAAGGATGGATCACCACTTTTATCTTTAAAATAACCTGCACTCATATATGTGATATTAGTATGTATCGTTTACTATTCAGAGCCCATGCTGTGAATTTTTCATGACGAAATCAAAAAAGGTATTTTTGAAAATTATATTATTCATTTAACAAACCCTATACTGCCGTATCTTAGCATATAATTGATGTTATGCTGAATGTAGGCTCCATTCCCCCTGAAAGTTGTTAAAAATAATGAAAAATTTCAGCCCATTCGCCTAAAGACAACACACTCTTCTTCTTTATATAAAAAACAGTGCTTTTATTTATGTAATACTGTGGAAAAATAATTACATACCATTTTTAAAAAATATTGAAGATAATGAAATTAAAAAATGAGTTTGATAACGTTCGTTGTACATCTTTTAAACAGTTGTCTCTGCTACGAAGAACAGTACAATAAGATAAACATTGGATTTTTCTAAATTCAAAGACACAATAATACAGGATACAGTCCTACCAGAGGTATAAAAGTACTGTAACAGGATTGTGAGAGAAATGACATGGACATATACTGAAACACACACCCGCACACTTAGACACAGACATGCGCACACACACACACACACACACACACACACACACTGTATACACATGGACATGCATACAATAGTTGCGCGCACACTTGAGTCAGGCGGTACGTGTTTACAGTATGCTTCCCATACACACGCAGTCATTCACACATCTATACAAACACACTGTACAAATCGATGTATGTGCCAATGCCCACACACTCCTTCTTGATTTCTCTCTCTCTCTCTCTCTCTCTCTCTC
>NC_045751.1:18647719-18651326 GCF_008692095.1 Etheostoma spectabile
TCTCTCTCACACACACACACACACACGCACATCCACACACTCACAGTCATACACTACTATATGTCAATATTGTGGACAAGCCTTCATTGAACCTCTCCATACACATTCTCCTCCGGCCGTTTTGGCAGACAGACGATGAGGAATGATTCAAAATGGAAATGTACGACATGTTTCCCTATAAGGCCACTCAGTTCTAAACCCAACCTCTTTGTTTTTCTCTCTGTCTGCACCAAGCTTGTAGTTGGGAACTCCGAGAAAAAGGATCCAGCCTACGAAAAATGTCTGGGAATGACTCAAGGCCCCAAGCCTGGCTTATAAAGCAACAGTCACCAATAAAAGGAGTTTCTACTGCATATACATGGTCTAAGGTGAAGAACAACATAAACACTTGGCACTAGGTTTCTTTTATACACTGATATACCCTTCTGATGTGAAAAAAACATCCTGAATTCAGGCTCTGCTGTTGGCACAACTCTTCCCCGTGTCTCAGTGGAATCACCCAGGCAAACGCCCAAGTTAAGTGGGCTCACGTTCAAACATTTGGTCCATACATACACATTACATGTTTTACATAGACAAAAATAATTCTGTAATGTTAAAAAATAGAATACAAAGCTCTAGAGTGGTGTGCAAATCAAAAGAAGACATTACACAGATATATTTAAGGGACGTCTAAGCATGAATACTGTAGATGCAGTGCAAAATGATGACAACCCCAACCCCACCCCAGCCCCAACACACTCCCAAATGCTGCCTAACAGGCATGATGGCATGTACCACTGCACAGAAGGGCATTCTGGGATATTATATATGTGCTTAATGATTGTTGAATAAGACAACCAGCAAAAAAAATAATTAAAAAATGGTGGCCTTCCATTGGATGAGGTTTTTCGCCATCAGCGTGTACCATATTTGACAGTCAGTCTATTTTGCCTAAAGACGTTCTCTCTCATCATTTACAAAGTCAGTTAATAGCAAAAGCTATAGGGCTCCAAAGATCTGTGATCTTGCGTCCTCTCTCTGGTTCTTACTCTCCTTCCCAGTCTTGATTGTGACTTGCGCCGTTCGCTCTTTCAGAGCTCAGATATACGAACACATCGGGAGTGAGGGAATTCAAAATTGTGTGGAATTTCCCTTCCCTGTCTCACTAAAACTCCTCTCCTCCTATCATCTCTTTTCCTCTCTCTGTTTCCCATACACTCCCTGTCTCATGGGCATGGTCTTCTGACTATGTGCATGTGTCTGTGTGATTTTTTTTCTGTAGTTCTGCAGTCTGGGTTTGTGGTACTGTGTGAAAATGTAAGTCTATGATTGTGTGTGTTTTTTTTCTCGATGTGATACTATTTATAAGATGCTTCCTCATGCTCTGCTAAGACTGTGAGGTGGTTATGCGTCTCTCTGTCTCAAACGTGAGTCTGCATCCTCTGTGTGTGTCGGCTGTGGGAGTAGTCAGAGTGTTGCGAGGTGTAAGAGAAGCGAGTGGAGCTGCCGTATTTCCCAAGTCCAGTCTCTGATCCCGAGGGAGCAGGACCCCCGGGACCCACGCCAACCCCGGATCCCACCCCGGGTCCCACCCCAGGTCCCACCCCAGGTCCCAACCCAGGTCCCAACCCAGGTCCCACCCCGGGTCCCACCCCAGATCCCACCCCGTACATTTCATAGGATGGACAGGCCTCCAGCGGGGCCAGGCTCGATGGGGCAAAACCCATGCGGTAGGTCTGGTAATGCGAGGGGTATCCATAGTTGTCGTAGGCCAGCTGGGAAGTAGAGTCCAGGAGGCTGCAGTCTCCTTGGAAGTCGCTGGCCATGGGTGCAGGGTTAGGCGGAGGCTGCTGGCTTTGGCCTGCACGGGTGAAGGTGTTGAACTGGGCGTAGCTGATGTGGGAAAGTCTGGAGGGGGGGCGGGGGTCATAGCAGGCCTGGGGGCGGCCAGGGGAGGTGAGGGGGCCAGGGGGACAAGGGGCTCCTCCGCTGGCCGTGGCTCCGGAGCCTCCAGCACTGCTGCTAATAGAAGCAGCTCCCCCTGGTGTTCCTGCAGGGGAGCGGTAGTCAGAGTAGTGCAAGGTGGAGCGGGATGCAGGACGGCCTTCATCGTGGGTGGAGGCACGCACATTGTAGTAGCCATTGGTGGGGTCCTGACGACAGGGGCAGAGACAAACAGCAAGGAACAACAACACAGAGTGAGCCTTAGGAAAAGATATAATGAGGCGGGGAAAAATCACTTTCTACATGGCAGTGTAGAAATTCTTAGGGTCAAAGGTCTCTGTGATAATAATGTTCTCTTCCTTCCTGATCCCCAGAGAGAAACTCTCTCGTAGAGGGTCAGAGGTCAGGGTGAACTTTGTGTCTCAAGCTGGTTAGAATCCAGGTCCAGATTCCTTAAGTTTGTGCTGTGAGGGCAGTTTGCTCTCTTTCTTTGTGACTCAGCTGCTTGAGATCAGAGTCTTAGTCCTTTTTTCCAAAATGTGCTGTATGCAAATCAAGTTATGGTGAACACACCAGTCCTAAAAACTTCTGATGACACCAACTGCATGAGCAAATTACATGATTTGACTGTGGGATCTAGGTAATCTAGGAATGTAGATCAGGTAATCTACCAAGATTGGCATTCTAAAGCAAGCTGGGAAATAATTTACAGTGTACTTTTAAAAGAAGGTGGATGATGCAATCTCGATCTTTCTTACTTTTTCGACCTATAAATAAATATTTCTAGGGCAAAACAAAACAACAACAAAACATACATTCTACTAGTATAAATTCTATACAATTTTCATAGCATTGCTGTCAGCCAGAAACCTTGTATCTCTATATTATTATTACAGATATAATAATATTATATTATTAAATTATATTATTTGTTTTCTGCCTGTGGGTTATACAAATATTTAAAAATTAACGAGTGTCGCCAGGTGAGATCAGTTTGTATAGCAGGTACACACATATAGTTTCACTCCTCGATGCAGCGGCCGCGAGTTTGATTCCGACTAGCGGCACTTTGCTTTGACTTTGTCTGAGGTAAATAGCTTAACACATTTTTTTCAAATTAGCCTGTGTTCATCACGGGCTGGCCAAAATAACGGTTGTGGAGATACAGTAAAAGGTTTTCAGCCGACAGCGACGATAGCATGTTTTTTTCTTTAATATTTAATACTTAATACTTTTTTTTTTTTTGACCTGGTTAACAGCACAAATTCTGATTTTTGTTTAAAGCTTTAGTGAGTTTCGCATCCGTGTTTCCCTGCATGTGGATCCCGGCCATCATGCACGCTGATCCCAGATTGTCAGGGTGAAGGAAGGCAAGATGCTTTCCCTGCTCACTACACCTACTTCCTGTCGCTCTGCCATTATTTCTGACATGATTCTGCCATCTCATTGTATCTTATGTACCCGACTTCTCCACCACCCAACTTTGTTTCACTGCTGTGGTGCTTCAGGCGGGGGGAAGAAAAACAAACCATCTGGCTGAGGCTGTTGTCGGGGTGATCTAACCATCTCCTGGGGTGGATTCATGTCTGTGTTTCTTCAAAGTGATCCAAGGCAGCACTCCAGCTAGAGGGGTGGTGTGTTTGCCCTCACAAAATATTCATGGGGTGGGGTGGGGGGGGGG
>NC_045751.1:18651336-18653980 GCF_008692095.1 Etheostoma spectabile
ACATTTTGGCAGCTTTACGCGTGAAAATACATTCATCACCTAAGCCCAGCCCAACGGTGTCAAAATGTATAAATGATTCATGCCAGCTGAATGGGCAGAGTACACCTAAACATCCTTCATATTTTTTAAATGTCTTTTCATTTTTCTTCTTCTTCTATTTTGTCTTTAAATCTCTTCAAGATGCATGGGACAACTTTTTAAGCAATCAGATGAGCTAGTTGCCTCACAGCTGGACTGAGAATGAAGGGGTAAAATGACCATCCAGCAATGAAAGAAAGGCAAACTGCAAAATGCATAATATATTTCTCTTAAATATCCTACTCTAATATTCTCACAGATTTTACTGCGATTACTAACACTACGTTTAAAAATCACTAGGACTTTGCACTGGTGAATTATTTTAACTCATATCATGTCCGTCATATTAGTCACAAGGCATAAGTCACATTTGCTGGCTAACAACAGTCAGATGAGCGGCGGCCATTTTGGTTATGCTTGTATTTATTGTGTAAAAGATAATAGTTACTTTATAAAAGACAAATCAATGAATTACTGAAATTATTTAACATCTGTTTAAAGGATTTAACATCAGCTGATATGTTTGAAGATAAAATGTGAGTTAAATAAAGTTTTTTTTGAAGACAACTCTACTGGGTGTATTTCATATTAAAAAAGCAGATAATAGTTACAAATTGTGGTCCAAGCACCAGTTTCTCATCCAGTTAAAGTGCTCTTATTATACTCATTTTTAGGTTCATAATTGTATTTAGAGGTTGTACCAGAATAGGTTTACATGATTTACTTTTTAAAAAACACCATATATATATATAGAATGAATATATATAATGAATATAATATAATATATATATATAAAACACAATGAAGAAAATGGAAAAAACATAAAAGCATAATATGAGCACTTTAAGATGATTTTTAGATTTTCTTTTAAAGCCAGACCTGAGCTTTCTATTTAAAATCCCTCTTGTTTTCTTCTGGCTATTTCAGATGCACTTGTGCACCTTCTAGAGCAGGGATCTCCAGCATTTCATTATCTAAGGGCTACTTTATTAAAAAAATAAAATGGCCAAGAGCTACTTGCATCACATCACCTTCATTTATTTTCATAACACACATAAGCTGAATGAAGCTACTGTCTGACAACATACAACATTGCAATACCCACATCTCATGAAAATCTTCACTTCATGCCAAGGTTCATGCCTATTTTGTACTTCTTTTAACCCACAAAGTTAGCTACATTACTGAAAATATTCCCATCAGGGGCCAAGAAAACATTACCACTGGCCCATGGCCTACAAAGTTAGCTACCTCACTTTCAATATCGTACTCATTTTGGGTCTCAGTTCAACTTCAAGACGTGACATGAGCTGTCTAGGACATAGCCACACCACCCCCGCTCCGTGGAGTGTTGTCGGGATGATTATCACAGAACCCTGGCTGAACACACTCACCAGACGGCAGATAGGAGCTAGCAGCTAGGAGCTAACAGCTAGGAGCTAGCAGCTAGCAGCTACCGGCAGGATCGAGACAGGGACCAGGGTAGGTTAATTTAAACAATGTGTGAGTTGAAAACACATCTTGTTGTCACGTAAGAGCCCTGTTTATGTTGCAAAGACATTTTAATTTCATTTTATGCCAGTTAAGAGGCAAATAGGCATTCTAAAAATTGCAGCCACAAATGCTGTTTTAGCTCAGTGGAAGGTCATACATGTTGCTGCAGCTACTCCGTGTTGCCTGCACTAATTTGGGTCGCCGTTTTTTTAATCGAAAGTACTCGCATATTATTGACAATCAAGAGTAATGTAAAAATGGCCGAAATTCTCCTTTAATGAATGAGGCTTTATTTTTAGTATAAAACTCTCAAAAAATACTATTATGGAGTATATCTGATTATTATTTCTGTCTGGCAGATACTTTCACTGAATTTTGTGGGTGACACCACCATAAAGTCTGTACATCATTGGATGAAAGTCATCACTGTGAGTCAATATGTCAGTAATGATTTGGATATTTGCAGCCCTTTGAGGTATAATTAGAACGAAACATTGCACCAATATGAACTCCACAGGACCTCTGTTTAACTTTGGCATCATTTTATAATCAATGGGATGTTGATTTTGACTTGATATTGAATATATCTGTATTTTTAACCAACTTCTGGACCTGTGATTGTAACCCTTCTCACTATTTTGTCCTTTTTGAGTCTTTCAGTAGGAAAAAGAAGAGTGAAGTTTAGATTTTGTGGACATCATCTGGTTGATGATTTGGTACAAATGAGTGTTTGATCAGCTCACCTTCAGGTCATACTCCTGCCGTGTGTCCAGGGTGTCGCTGCGGAGATCAGACTTGAGCTCTATGTCATCTTTAAAGGGCTGATTGGAAGGAGAGAAGGACACAGAGGGGAGAAACTAAACCATCAAACAACAGAACAAAACCAAAACAAACAGAAGGAGAGAAGGTGCCATAACAAAAAAAAAGAGGGAAGGAGGCAACAGAGTATGACAGGAAAAGAGAAAAATGGAATTCAAAGGGGGAAATTACAAAGGGGGAAACACAGAGTTTGTTTTTAGTCAAAAGTTAAAGTGTTTGATAAAGTCCAATAATGCTACTTGTGTGTGTGTGT
>NC_045751.1:18653990-18656101 GCF_008692095.1 Etheostoma spectabile
GTGTGTGTGTGTGTGTGTGTGTGTGTTAACTCTACCACAACCGTGAAATTGTACTTTGTAACTTCTTTTGACATTTAGTTATTTATTTTGCGGCGGTTAAGTATTAATACATATACATACATGCTCTGTAACAAGATTTTCTTTTTAGATAGCTTCTTATCTGTTAGTCTATGGTTGTTGTTGTTTTTTTGCTTGTCTATGGGGTTTACTGTGTTGTGTTGTCTTTTGTTTGTTTCTTGTCTATAACACTGAAAAGCCATAAATAAATATAATAATAAATATATAATAATAAATATATCAAAATAAAAAATTAAAAAGAATAGGTACAGTGTGGTGTATAGGGAGAGGTTACTGAGTTAATCTGAGGTTTTTTACAGGCTGTGTAAACAGTGTCGGGCCCGAGCACACACATATCCCGCTGCTGCTCACCGAGTACATGGCCTTGACCATGCGCGAAGCCGTGGACACGCTGCCGGAGTCCTCCTCCAAGCTGTGGGTCTCCTTGTTTATGGTCTCCACCTTGATGTCGGGCTTACCCAGCGTGACCCCGCGCCGACCTGGAAGCAAAACAAAAGGGTGAGGTTGAATACAGCTGGACACGCGCATCTTGGCTGGTGTGTGTTTTCATGGGCTGAAGGAGCAAGCTCAGAGGCGACCTACATCCATGTGGTGGAGAGGAAGTCATAGGTGTTTGTGTTTCTTTGGTTCGATGCAAGTTATTTGGTCCAGTGACGAGCATTTAAACCATAAAAACATTAGAAAACTTCTGCCGTACATGCAGATCTTTTGGAACGGACTGAACAATAAATCAAGTTCAAATATAGATTAAAGAAAACAATACTTGAACAATACACAAAGGGGGAGAGCTGAATATAGGAATTGAAATGTAATGTAAGTGTATTGTTGTAAGTGTAAGTGTTGTATTACCTACATTTGTGTGCTGTATATGCATATCTATTGGATCTGTTTCTGTAATAATATGATATTGTGACGCGAGGGCAGGACTATATAAGCATTATGCTTCCGCCTGCTCCTTCTCAAACTCATCCTTTTTTGTTTTGTTGTGTTTTTGTCTTTATCTTTTTGTTTTTGTTTTTTTCTTTTACCACATACTGTTTGTTCGAGACAAATACAAAAGCAGATCAAATCAATCTGGTCTTTATACTGTTTGTGTTAAGCACATGGAGAGTATGACTCACTGCCTTTGCGTTGCCGGTAGAAAATCAGAACGAGGACCAGCAGAAAGATGAATAGGAGGATGGTGGAGCCCACTGTCCCACCAGCTATTATGCCCACTGGGACTTCTTCTGAAATGTGGGGGCGAGAGAGAGAGAAAAAAGAGAGAGTGAGTGTGAGAGAGAGATATTGAAATCACAATTATTTAACATGATTACTCACTGACTTTTGGAAAGATGTTGGATATATTAAATTTAAAAAAGCAGTGAAAAAGAAAAACAAATGAACAAACTTTTCCCATTTTGGTCCCCCTACAGGTTGGAAGTGTCCATTACATTACATTGTCCAGTTCATTCGAACTACAGATCCGCTACCCTATCTGGCAAATTTGCATAATGTAATGGACAATTATGCTTCCAACCTGTAGGGGAACCGAAGCGGGGACAGGGACATAGTGTTGCGTAAATACTTTTTCCGTTTTAACTTTTTTTTCTCATTCAGAGCACAAGACAAAATAAAAGTTTATTTTTTGCAAAATAGTTATTTTTCTCGATTACTCGATTAGTGTTTGTGATCGTTACAAGCCAAAATTATAATCTTGATTAAAATATTGTATTAATTGCAAAGCCCTTGAACAAACAAAATGAATAGAGAGACAACATCAGAGTATGTTACGTTGATACAGTCATCTGAGTTGCCTTCAGTTGTTACATGAGCTCAAAGCAATGATTCTCATTGAGCAACTAAGTTTTACAAACTAGGTTGGTTTCTGCTTTGATATTTTCTGGATGAAACCTCATGAAATAAAAAAATGAGTGCTGTCACTTAAATGTGCTGTTAACGGCGTTAACGCAGACCCTTTTTAACATCAATTTGTTTATCTCGAGATTAGTTCTTTTTGGCCTAGCAAACTTTGTAGTTTTTTCACATGCTGT
>NC_045751.1:18656111-18656311 GCF_008692095.1 Etheostoma spectabile
ACAACTAGTAATGTTAGAAAAACTACAACACCACATCGGATCTAGCTAGACCAGAAACAAAACAACAGGCACACCGCACACGTTTGGGCTTGCGAGCCGGCCAAAGAGTAGTAAAGTTACGTTTTGAGTGGATGGCGAGCGCAAGACGCCAAAATGTAAATGTAAATGTATTTTATTTATATAGCACCTTACATCGACCG
>NC_045751.1:18656321-18656458 GCF_008692095.1 Etheostoma spectabile
CAAAGTGCTTCACAACAGATAAAACCACAGATTTAAAACAACAACACACTAATAACAAAGATACAATAATGAATGAGAAAAGTAAGAAAAAGATAAAAAAATAAAATCAATATAAATGTGCCATCACATTACTAGGT
>NC_045751.1:18656468-18658069 GCF_008692095.1 Etheostoma spectabile
ACTTTAAAAAGATGCGTCTTAAGTCTTGATTTAAAAAGGCCCGATAAATGGATGCCGATAAGATTCTGGATGGGAAGTTTACTTTTTAATAAATGGTTCCATTGACAAGACCAAAGTGATCTGTGTGTTTTGTCATTGTGAACTGAGCAATCATCGCAGCACGTCCAGTCTGAAATACCGCAAGCAAACAGCTGATGCCAATTCTCCGCCCCTTTGTCAAAGTATTTTTTTCACCCTTTTACGGATGGACAGTGCTACCTTGTGTGAGAGATTATCCAAGTGAGAATGTTTCGTGTCAAACTTAACACTTCAGTAGCCTATAGGCCAATGTTGTTTTCAATTAATAAAAGAAATCGCACAAAGCCGATGCACTTTTCCATGTTGATAAGAGTATTAAAATGAGAAAAAATAATGAGACAAAAAGAAATCAAGGGACATTTAGAATAGATAAAAAGGTACGATTCATTGTGAGTTAACTGTGACATTAATGTGATTAATTACGATTAATTATTTTAATTGCTTGATGGCACAAAAAAAAAAAAAAGAATTCATGCTAACACACCGGTCTCCTCCAATGAGATGATCATGGTTCCTGGGCCAAACGAGTTCCAGGCCGTGCAGTTGTAGGTGGACAGGAAGTCCGACTCCATCACGTTGTTGATGGTGAGGGTAGAGAGGACCCCACCGCCCTCGGCTGACGGTTTGCTCTGCTCCACCGTGTACCTCTCCAGCAGCGTCCCCTTCTCCTTCTCCCACACGTTCTCCTTCCACGCCCACACCTGCAGCGCACACACACACACACACACACACACACACACACACACAACTACACACACACAAACACACGTATGCACAAACACACACAGACACACACACATAAACACACGGATGCACAAATACACACAGACGTACATACACAGACACAACACACACGCACGCACGCACACACACACACACACCACACACACCACACACACACATACACACACGACACATACACAACACACACACACAAAGACACGCACACAAGCATACACAAACACACAACACACAGACATGCATGCACACACACGCACAAACGCCACACAACACACACATGACACACACAACACACACGCACGAGCGCAATACAAACACACACACACACACACAAACACACACACACACATACACACACACACAGACATGCATGCACACATAGGAGGCCATATTAGATGATATCACGATTAGTTAAGCACTATTTTGGAGACATTACTGCTTGGGTAAGTTGTGTGATAAAATTCTAATCATTCAGACAATTAATATTATTCTGCATTTAGAATATAAAAGATAATGCCTCCGGCCACTGCTATCGCCGGCAGGGGACCATAAAAACAAATCCCCCCAGGGGATTAATAAAGTGTCTTTTTTCTTCTTCTTCAAATAGAGCTATGTTAACACTTCTCTGTTGTACAACTATACAGTAAATTATTAGATTGAACACATACTGTATGAAGAAATGACTGAAATAAAAACATCAAGTACACACTCACATGTAAACACAAATTGTGCGTGTTGTGCTATAAAAAGTTTGCATGTTTCTGCAGACTGAAGTGTGTGGG
>NC_045751.1:18658079-18665738 GCF_008692095.1 Etheostoma spectabile
ACTGAGTTAGCGAGAATCTTGCATTCTCTGACTTTAAAGCCACTAAAAGCAGTTGTATTATTCAGCATTGAAGTACTGTACTGGGGAGAGTTAATTATGCATAAACCCACATGTTCGTATAATCTGCCCACTTATTCCAGAGAATGATAATCTCTTGGCTGTGGCGTTTACTGGGACAACTGTTCCTCTCCACTTCTTTATATTTTATAAATCTTTTTCTGTCCCAACGTCTGCCGCTTGCATTAGGAGCACGCACTGAGTCAGGATGGATCAGTCACACAGGCACTACTACTACTGCGTCTCTGTGATACATCTGAGTGGAGACAGCATCCGGGCTGATTTCTGACGCAGGAGCTAAAAGAGGACCGGCTTAGTGTTAGTGTTGGTTTGTTTACGTGATGGAATGGAGGGAAATTCTGAGAGTTTAAGGGTGAGTCACCACTCAAAAAGAAAAGGGGGACAGTGCCTAAGAGCATTTACCGTGTAAGAGTGGAGCCATTTGGGAAAAAGATGGTACAGTAACAGTAAAATACAAATCTCTGTCAGACTAAAAGGTACAACTTTGTGCTCTTTGCTTATCCTTGTTTGTCAGTTTTTGGTCTAAATAATTGATTCCCTGCCAAAATGTGGACAATTCTTATTGTGGCTTTGGTGACAGAAATGTTTCATAGCACTGGTTTATTTTCCACTTACAATCTTATCAGGAGGAGGTGTACTGGCTATGTAGCATTTCACCTCTCCTCTCTCCCCTTTCACTGCATACTGGACTGGATCGCTGGAGATGATGGGGGGACCTGGATTGGCCAAAAAACGAGAGGATGTGTGAGTGTATGTGAAGGAAATAAATAAAAATAAATGATACGTAAAATACGACAAGCTGCAAAAATCATATCCAAGCCTGGGGTATTTTGTTAGAACATTGTCCTTACCAAGCCTGTTCACGAGGAATTGTATTATTTTCAAAATAAATGGCCACCACTTTGGACATAACATTTCTGACAAGCTGACCTTTTAGAAAGTACATGCTTTTCATCTACGAGCAGTGACGCATTAAACTGTGTGGATGTTTTCTGACCGTTGACAGTGAGTGCGACCTCAGTCTCTCCTACTCCAATCCGTGGGACGATGGCTTTACATACATACTGTCCGGCATCCGCTTGGCTCACCGACTTCAGATACAGCTGGTTGCTGTTGCTTAGAACCTGTGGGGAAGGGGGGGGGGAGGACACACATATAAACAAGACAAATCTTCTAAACAATGGGGATAAACAAACTAAAAGCCCATATGTAAATAATTAGAAAAGAGGCTAATACTATTTAATGTCCATGTTGCATATCTGCACATTTGTTCTTTTTTGAGTATATGTATTTATGGTCTATATCCACGACGTCCGCTACCTTCCGCTTTCTTTGTGTTGCTTTTCTAACCCACGGTAGATTTCTGAGGACTATGGTTAACTGCTCCTCAGATCTCTGCAGGGTAAACCCAGACAGCTAGCTAGACTATCTGTCCAATCTGAGATTTATGTTCCACCAAAACAAGTTCCTTCCAGGCTATTTTGTAGAAGCACCGTGGCGGATCTGTCCGGTGTTTAGCGCCACCCAAGACGATTGTGATTGGTTTAAAGAAACCAGTGCATGCTTTTCTCTCATCACAAAATGCTGTGTGGACTAGCCAGACTCTCCTGTACAGGGCTATGGAAGAAGGTCTGGCAATGCAAGACTTGTGTGTTTATACTACTCAAGTTTAGTAGGACTCAAGAACGGTCTTGGTCTCAAGACCACTCTTGACGGTCTTGGTCTTGGCTCGGAATTACTAGGACTCAGGATTTTATTTTTAAGATTGGTCAGACCACAACTGCAATGATATCACTAAACTGCCTGTGCATTGTCTAATTTTATGTGTTAACATCATTACTAGGATTGGATGTAACACTTCCTGCTTCAAATGCAAGCAATAACTTGGCTACATTTTTATTTGAAATGTGTTATTGTTAACCCCCTCTCCCCGCCCCCCTTTACATGCATTCCCATGAAAGTGAATGCGGGAGACAAGAGAGGCTCTGGCTGTCTGGCACTGGTCTGGTGTTGGTCTTGACTTGGTCACGCCCTGCCTTGTCTTGGTCTTGACTTGGTCTCAAACCCTTTAAAGTCTTAGACTTGACTCGGTCTTGACACACTCTGGTCTTGGTGATGACTTTGTCTCGGTTTAGGTATTCTTGATTACAACACTGATTCTGACCCTAACTGGCTAACAATGCAAACTTGCACAGTCGTTTTTAATATATCACAAAGGTTTTGCAGTTGCCTAGCAACCACACCTGAAAATTAGCTGTGGGAAAATGATGGCTAAATATGTAACCACTTGGAGAGAGAGAGAGAGAGATACCTGAACAATACTGATTACATAGATGTAGGTGTAAGTCAGTCCATGGTTTGCTAAGGCAGACTTGTGATGAAGCAGCCTTCATTTACTGTGCTGAAACTGCCTTGTCTTTAGTCATCTCCAAAACCTTTTGAACTGCAGTGGTAGTTTAATGAGAGTCGGCGCAAACAGCCAGTGGCCAAAGCAACAAACATGAATGCTCAAATACACATATTAGCCATGTCTTTAGCTTCTGGCGGGTGTGCACAGTAATTGTTACCAAGAAAATTGTGATGGTTAAAGAAAATGTTTGACATTTTGGGAAATATTATTATTCCTTTTCTTGTTGAGAGTTAAATGATACCACTCTCATGTCTGTGCTGTAAATATGAAACCAGAGCCAGCAGACAATTAGCTTAGCTTTGCATAAAGACTGCAAACAGTAGGACACAGCTAGCTCCTTGATCTATCCAAGGGTAACAAAAGCCACCTGCAAGCAAAAGCTAATCAACGCATAAACAACTGTAAAACCACAAATTCATCAACAACAGTCAGCAGAGAAATAACTTGTTAATGTGAAGTTGCTGGAAAGCGGATTAAGTTACATGACTATATTACGGACATTTCATTTTTACAATGTAATCAGACTTTAAGAGATAAATGGAACATAAGATAAAAGGAGAAGTGAAATTGAGAGAAATGTCAGGGAAAAAAATAAGAAAACATCTACAGACCAGATATTGTTCCTGAATGACAGGCTGCTTTTGTAAACACGGGAGCAGAAAGTGCGAAGTGTAAAAATAGTGTAAATGCCAAAGCCGAGGATAGAGTGGGCTCCTAGCTTCTTACCATGTTTGAACCCTTTTTGAACCAGGTGAGTGTGAGCGGAGGGTTTCCGGCCCATTTGCAGTTGAGCGTGACATCAGAGTCGACATCTACAGTCTTTGGCTGCGGCTCAACCAACAGAATGGGACCGACTGGAGACACAGAAACAGAGAGAGATGTTCTTTGTTGTGCATGAGTAATAATGCGGCAGGACCAAAAGGGGGAGGAGGACAAAGACACACGTGTGTTTATCCCTCTGACTCCAGACTGTAGTGGGTGAACAAGGTGAGCTGGGTATTGTGTGACTCACAATGAACGTCTACCAGGATGCTGACATTGGTCTTTCCCACAGCGTTGAAAACCAGACAGGAGACAGGCTCGGTGAAGAAGGAGTGGTCGGCCTTGGTGGTGAACACACTCTCCCTGGCACCCTGCAGCACCACGCCCCCCTTAGCCCAACTAGGGATTCAAACGTTATACATACAGTGAAAATAACATACACACCCTGGAACAACATATGTGACATACATTATAGTTAAAGTTGGGCACCGAAAGCCAGTTCCAAATCAGAATTAATTCCAAAATGCCAAGAACCGCGAATCCGTCAATAAAAAATACATTAAAAAAAGAAATAATGTCGCTCGTGAAGCAACGTCTAGAGAAGGATCTGAATGAAATGTTGTTTTCAAGGCAACTGGCTGATTGTATACGGCCCTACGTATGTTCGACCCTGTGTCATTTTTAGGGGGTCAGAGTACAGTCAATAAAAGAATAAAAGACGATTGAGTCATATATTTGTTTAACAACAACAATCAAATAAGAGTGTATGAAATGTATTTACAGGTTCCATAAACTGTGTGAAGTGAATTGTGAATATTGATTGTGTAGAAGTTTTGAATATTAACTTTTTTCTCAAAGAATGGAAATCAAATAAGCGATAAGAATCAGAATCAGAATCGTTGAAATCAAAACAATGCCGAACCATAATTATAACATTGAATATTAAAATGTCTTCAAACCAACATAAAGAAACACAAAACACAGACATTTTAAACAAAAAAATCCTACGTAACCAAACAGAAATCCCACATTTCTGTCTTACAAGGCCTAGGGATAATGACAATGTGCTTGCATGTGGATGCAGACCTGTAGCCCATAATAGGAGGGTTGGCGTGAGCCTGGCAGGTGAAAGTGACCCTGTCCCCCTCCAGGACAGAGCGAGGCTCAATGGACAAGGTCACTGTCGGTGAATCTGGAAGAGAGCAAGAGAGAGAAAGAGAGACTCACATAACAATAGCCGTATTTACGTCTAATGTATGCTGCAATCTGAAGGACAGTTTGTTGCAAAATGGCTGCCATGCATTACTCAGTAATAAAGTTATAAAACATTCAACGGCTGGCAGATGTTTTATGTTTCAAAATATGATGCAAAGTTGCTGTTAATTAGTCTGAAATGTTAACAACTACTCATTTATGTAGTAATTATTGTAATTATATATTGTGATAAAAAATGGTAATGTAATATGTGTAATGTTTTTTTTTGTTGCAAATACCCACAAAACAATGATACTTCTTCACTGTGTCTATATTATTGAATTGCTTACGGTGTACGTTGAGGGTGACGGTTGTGCTTTTGCCGGTGGGAACAGCCAGGTTGGTGGCTACACAGCTGTAGTTCCTCCCAGTGTCGGTGTCGACGGGCTGGATGGGCAGGTAGCTCCGTGTGGTCACCCTCTTCCTGTCTGCAAGCACCTCCTGATGAAGGAGGGCGGAGAGATATTGATGTAACATTTACACCAAAGATAAAACACTGTAACGGTAAATGTGACTTTGTGAATGGGTGTGGTGAATGTGGTATGTAAGCATTTTGGACGTACCGTGGTACTGGCAGCCCCCTCCACGGGCAGACCATCTTTAAGCCACTCGATCATAGAAGGCGGTTTAGCCCCTCGAGACACACAGCTCAGGTTGTAGGACTCCCCCGCATTCAGCAACACCTCCGGACCCCCATCGATCACCGGGTTGTCTGGGGGGACTGGAGCAGGAGAGGAGTGTTAGAAACACATAATGTAGAAGATGTGAGCACTGAGACACACGTGCACAAACGTACTGAGGACTGTGAGTTTGGCCCTCCTGGACCTCAGGGCAGCATCAGGGGCCTGGCACTCGTACAGGGAGTCATCAGACAGATCGGCTGACAGGATCTCCAGGTTGTACTGGCCCAACTCCTGCACACGCAGCACGCGGTATCTGGGCCAGGCTGACACACACACACACACACACACACACACACACACA
Source organism: Etheostoma spectabile (assembly GCF_008692095.1). NCBI lineage: Eukaryota > Metazoa > Chordata > Actinopteri > Perciformes > Percidae > Etheostoma > Etheostoma spectabile. The sequence goes on from NC_045751.1 coordinate 18,663,568, forward strand.
CACACACACACACACACACACAGAGAGTTAGTTATAGCTTCACATTTCTTCACTGAAAAAAATCTTAAAATGCTAATCGCGATATTCGGCTTTTTCCTATTGCTTTTGTCTTCTTTTGTGCTAATGACAGCTGAAGGTGAATTCATATTTAAACTCTCAGATACTAACTGCTAATTTGTCACGTCTCAGGATCTCCACATACCCATGTGGTTTGTATAAGAGTTTGAAAAAAAGGAGACACCACGCAGCTTGCTGTTAAGAAAACATCGAGCCTGTGTCATAGATGAAGCCAAAATCTGACTTTTTGGTTAACAGACTAAATTACATCAGAGAGATGTATGGCCACATGATGTGTTAGATATACACAAACACAAATGCATGTCCAAACAAACACATTCACACAATGCACACACATTTAACCCAGCCTCTCCAATCCTCCCTTCCCCCATCCGCCACACAGCCCAGCTGTGTCACTGCTGTACATTCTCGCCATTAGGTGGCATCCATGCTCTCTCTCACCAGCAGGGGGAAAAGATGAATGCATTATGACAGCAACATTTTAGAGGACTCAAATCGACTCTTGTCCGTGGTGCAGAATTCATGTTTGCTGCCCAGACGTAGATTACACGTGAAATTCTCTATGTCGTTTCCATGTGCATCCTCCCGACTGAGCTCTGCTGCTTGCCTAACCTTTGGGCGTCCTTGTTTCTGCATGCATTTGCATGTGAAATGTTTTGAGCGTGTTTTACCGCGTCTGAAACGCCCGCGCACCGCGGGGGCGGGGGGGGGGGGGGGGGGGGGGGGGGGGGAAGAGGGACAGAGCCTCACACACAAACACACGGGTGTTTGTGTGCATGAAGCGGCCAGTGTTCATTCAGGTTTTTATTTTTAAAAGCTTTGGCTTGAAGCACCGGACCATTACAGTAACAATATGTTTCAAAGAAAAGGAGGGAGGAAGGGAGAAAGGAAGGGAGGGACAGGAAGAATGGACAGACGCAGAGTATGAGAGAAAGAAGGGACAGGAGGGTTGATAGGAAGAGGAGAGCATGAACCGACAGTATGTCAAGCAGATGAGGGTAAGGGGTGAGAAAGAGAGACAAGGTAGAGAAGTTAAATGAAGAATAGGAGAGAGGGCTCAGTAAAACATAGGCAGCTGAAAGAAGAACAAAAGGGACAGAAAGGAAGAAGGGAGCTGAGATGAGGCGTTCGCAGAGGAGAGGAGAGGAGAGGAGAGGTCCTTTATTGGACCATTTTCATATAAGAGTCAAAATCACAGAAAATCAACATACATAAAACAAGACAAAATCAAACTAAACAAAATTTGAAACCAAATACTATCAATATAAACTCTGTGCTGTTTCCAATCAAAACTGACCACCAACTCTCCATCCTCCCTCACAGAGCATAACACTCCCCTTACAGCTCACAAACAACTAAAAACCAACAACTGGTCCATGGGCACTGTCTCTACACTACCCGCTCCCAAAAGCAAGCAATAAAATGTGAGCGGAGAGGACAGGATGATTACAAAGGCCTGGGTAAAGGTAAAACAGATTTTTTTAATTCATAGCGTACAAAAGATGGGAAGATGGTAAGGGAGAGTACAATAATAAGAACTAAAAGGAAGGGAATAAATATACATATATATTTATTTAAAAACAGAATATTAAAGCACATAGTCTGGGGAAAAACAACAGCAACGTCGACAAAAAACAAGGCAACAGCATGTCAAAGATGATGCAGTCTCCCTCTGGACCAATCAGTTAAAAATGCCCACTTGTTTTGGCCAGTAATTGCACAGCCCCCTTCAGGCTAATCAGTGCAATTCTGAAAATGCTGCCACAGCGATGACATGCATCATTCCCCTCAAATTTTGTCAAAGTCGGACAAGCTTTGATCGTGGTTGTTGACACACAGACAACAAGAGACTTAATAAATCACACTTAAGGGACAAAAATGCAAAGACAAACCGGAGTGAACATAAGGGCGGCTGCATAACAGAATGAGGACTGCATATAGGTTGATGAATCGGCCTTTCAATATGTACTTTATATAGAGGGTTTTCACCGACGTCCCGTTCTGGCTAGTAACCCGGATGCGCGGCCTTATTGGAGTCACTCGGTGTAAACAACTGAACGGAGTACATTGGAGTATTGTGCACTTTGGATACT
>NC_045751.1:18665748-18682359 GCF_008692095.1 Etheostoma spectabile
GTAGCCATGTTTAAACAACAGAAAAGCATCCAAGATGCAAAGGCATGTAGGACAGGCATAGGGAAGGACTTGGACCACAAGAAAAGGCGCAATATTTTGAGAAAATATAGTTTATAGGCGGTGCAGATCCCTATGAGTTGGCTCCCACTTCTTGGACCCATGACGACCCGTTCCTGTATGACTCTTCCTTCAGTTGCATATCCCGATATAGTCAACTACTTGTTTTTCTCGCCAAGCCCATACACAGCAGCAGACCTAAATTTCTTCAAAGGTTTGGAGGCCTATACCCAGATGGTGTGTGGATGGGTGAGGGAGACGGTACCAAGTCATCAACGACTGTTGTGTTGTGATGGCCAAAGTAAGTAATGCAACAACGTCTTTAGTCAACCTAACCTTAACTGTATGACATCATTGCGATACTCAAGGTGTAGCCAAGTGACTCTCAATCATTTTTTAAAGAGCCCCAGTTTGCTATCTACACTACCTGAGTGAGTTTGAGCTTTGCCAACCACAAGTGCCTCCTTTCCTCTGATAACTTTTGGCATTCCTCTCCTTGGTTTTTAATAATTTTTGGAAGTCAATATTATTCCAAATGTTTTTTCTCGGTCTGACCTATTGGTTCAACCTAAAACCCGGCAATAATAACCATTTTCCTTGACAACGTTCTGGAGCTACTTCAGTGCCTGTGCTTTGTTGTGATGCGGAGTACCTCCATACGGAATACCTGCGTGAAAACCTTCTATAACAGATATTAGCCGGTCAGTGTCACCCACCGCTGACATGACAGCGGTGATGATGTGATGCTCCTCAACCAAGTGGAAGAGTGTCAGTCTGTAAAATGGGCCCGAGGGAGCTTCGCAGTTTCCCATCAAGCATTGGGTGATATGTGTAGAAAAGGTGGCCAAAGTTAACATCAACCTAAATAAGTGCACAGTTTGTCACAACATGGTTTGATGGGGCAGCCGCTCTCTTGGCCAAAACTGCTTTGCTGGCTCAATCTAGCTGTAACTACAAAAATATGTTGTCAGCATACATGAGACATGGCAGTTACATACACGCAATGTCGTACTGGGCGAGTGTGTCACTGTCATTAAAAATGCTGTGAGACAGCTGTGCATACAGGAAAACCAAATTCCACATCTGTAACACATGAAAGATCACAGATGACTTGAGAAGAAAATGATTTGCTTGTAAAAAAAAGACATTTTTTATCATAGGGCAACACTTAGCCCAGGGCTAGGAAATGAAAGCATGTCCTGTGCAGTCCGTAGCTGGTAGTTTAGTGGTTAATGCTCAAAGCACCACTGTGCAGCCTCGCAAAGCTGCAAGCATGGCTGTGGACTCTTAGTCTGGTTTTATATTAGCTGAGTTACTCCATAGTCTATCCACATACCCCCTGGTAACTGCAGAAGTATGCCATGGGATACAAGATACAAGAGTTGTAATGTGGTTGCCTTTTCTACTCTGTCATCATGACGTCTCCCCCTTCTCTATTGAGATCGATAGCACCATCTCATCCAAGATGGCTTAGAGGGATTATTTTTAAATTGAAGATTGAAAAAATCTAATTTACATTAAAGGGGAATACAAATACATGTAATTATAATTATTATGTACAACCTAACCCAAATAACAGACTAGGAGGAGTAACAACTGTATCAGTCCAAGTAAGAGTTATTTTGATGATGAGTAAAAACTTTTAAATTTAAAATGTTTTATTTATTTACTTCTTTTCTTCTCTTTTTATGTCCATTTAAATGAGGTTGTTGTATGTCTGTTGTGCATTTATTTGTGCTTGATGTCACGCTTTTTTTGGTCATCTTGGGAGGAATCTTGAGGCAGCAATCAGGGGTGGGATGGGGATTGTACTAAAATGATTTCATGTTGATTTTGTGATTTAAACTGCAAAATTTCCAAAAAACATAAGTTCAAAACATTTTTTTTTTAAATGTCTTCCCTCTGCACTCTAAAATGTGTCATAAGAAGTTAAACATGTAAATGGTGAGCTGTCTTAAAGAGTACCAGAAAGAACTTAAGGCCTTTACAACATTTCCACAGCTTTAAACATGCAGCAAGAAATGTTGCCTATCAGCAACTCCAATCCAAAAGTATCAGCATCAGCTTTGAAAAAGCCATCTTAGTCACATACTGAACAGAGTGAAGGAAGCCTGAGAGAGGCTGTATGATGTCTCACCCTGGAGGTCCTCGCCGATGCCCAGAGCCAAGCCGTCTTTGGTCCACTGAACAATGCCTGAGTAGTTGAAGACAACACAGGACAGGATCACCCTCTGGCCCCGCACCACCGACTGGTCTGCCGGCTCCTGAGAGAACCTTGCTGTCCACACTGGAGAGAAAGATAGAGAATTGGGAGAAACGGAGGGTTAAGTTAGAGACTTTCTCATTATTTTTTTTAACTGTGTACACTCTGCCAGCATGCTACTGTAAAATCATCCCAACCACGCAGCATATTACTGCATCTGTGGTGTTATGGTTAATTGATTGAAAACTGCATTCCCCAAGCAGAAACGGAATGCCATCTTTGATCCCACGTTGGCTTGCGGCCGTTAAAATAATGGCATGGAAAGACGGAGGTGTCAAAGAAGAGGGAATCAGAACAGAGTAAGAGAAGAAGAAGAAGCAGAAGAAGAAGAAGAAGAAGAAGAAAGAGAATGAAAGAAGACGAGGAGGTGGTTTAAAGCTGACTCAGTAGAGAAGAGCTGGGAGATCAAACAGGCAACTTCAGCCATAGGGTTTCTCACACCCCTTTTCTTCTTCTAGTTCCAGACCTTTATTTCTTCAAAACTCTCTGGCCCTCCCTCTGTTTCTCCCTTCTTCATTCCTCCCTATGAGTCATCTCCCAGGCTTCCACTCCACAACTAAAACTACAGTGGTTGTCATTGTCTACTACACTCTCTCCCTTTAGTCTGCAGTCCACTCTTACAGCAGACAGACCAGCGGCATGCTTGCCCACCGACCGGCTGTCTAATATGTGGGGAATAACCAGAAAAAAAAACCTCTGCTATTGTTTCACGCTGTATGATGACAAGTTGTAATTAGCTGTCCCTTGAAGACATGACACCCGTACAATAGAGGAGAGGCGATCACTGTGGAGGATTTGCATCTCGCTTTAAATTTCCATTCTTTCCATTCTGTCTCTTGCTTCCATTTTTCTCCCCTCTCCCACTTGTTATTTCAAGGAATCTTGTACTGTGGATCATTAACCCAATGCTGCGTAGTACACCCTCCTCATCCTCCAGCCATTACCTCTCTCCTTCCATTCTCTCTCTATAATGTTGTATGTCCTTTATCCAAATTGCTTTGCTTCACTCTGTGCTTTTCCCCAAATATGTATGCATCCCTACTCGCCTCCTTCACTTTGTACATCTATAATGCTGTCTATGAATGTCCTTTTGCCTGCACTGATTTTCCTCTACCTCTCCTCCACTGTATGGGCCTCATTCTTTCTATATACATATATAATGCTGTATATGTCCTTTTACCCATAATGCTTTCTATTTCTGTGTTCCTCCTCCTCGCTGGTTGGAAGGGGGTTAGAGGCGGACTGTCACAACTCATTTATCACATTAAATATCAGCCCTCCAGCACTTTCTTTCTCCCTCTCTTTCTCATTCCCCCATCTCTCTCTTCTCTCACTTTTTCCCTCACTTCCTTTTTTTCACCTCCTACCATTTACATCTCTCCTTCTCACTTGTGTCTCCACTTTTTTTTATCTCACCCCCCCTTTTCCCGTACACTCCCTCTCTCATTCCCTCACACATTCTCCCTCTGAGCCCTCCAGCTCTTTTCTAAAGGTTCCCATCTCTCACTATTTTTTAACAACTGCCATATGCCTCTGCACCCCACCTACTGCCTCGCACAATGACCCTCGGTCCCTATCCCTCACATTTCCCCCTCTCTTTCATATACACAGACATGCACTTTCCCCTTATCATGTCAGATTTGATGTGATTTGCAGTGGTACAATATGCCTGATAATACAAAAGAACCCAGTCATGCAAAAAGATTTCCTTACCAATCATAACAATGGCTTCTGACAGTGCAGCACATTAATATTCTGAAGATAAAGGAGATGTGCGAGGATACACAGTGAAAAGGGAATCAGATGCACATGGAGATCTGAGACACGCATACCTAGAATTATTTAGTACTGAACCAAAAATAATAATAGCGGACCGTAATTTGCTCCCTGAGGAACACCCAAATGAACTGGAATAAACAAAGACAAACAACAACAGAGCAACAATGATTGGCTATGAAAAGTTAGGAAGTAAAAGTCATGTCATATAAGTCAAAAAGCCTTCAACTGTAAACATTGACAAAAAGCACCACAAGAATGCATGTTTTCACCAGCCAGCAACCACCATAGCTCAACAAAATGTCTTAATTACGGTAAAAGATTTTTCAAAGAAAGAAGAAAACTATGACTGTATAGAGGTAAATAAGAAACAACTATCCATTTACTTGCACTACAAAGTCAGTATATTTATTACATAAGAAATTAGATATGGGTTAGTTCATTTCACTTCTTTAATATTTCTCAATCATCCTCTTACTATGAGGGATGGGGTCCAACGTGAATATATAATTTTCTATCAAAGTTGGAATACGTTTTGGTCTTTTAGAATGTAGAAATTCACCGGTTTGAAGTGGGCGGGGCTCAGTTGGAAATAAGTTAAAAATAATATTTATTTTTCAAAATTTTTATTGTTGCTCGTTTTTGTGATTTTGTCTGAACTTTTTCACAAGTCGTGTTTCATTGTTAAGCACATTTCAAGCAAAACTGTGGCAAAAAATAGAAATACCAAATATTTCTCCCGTTTCAGGGTTTCGCTGCTGTCGGCGTTCGGGCCTTAATTAGGCCATCAAATGGTTCAAATTCCATCAAATGGTTTGGCGCAAAACCACCTCCAGCAAGCGTAAAAACAAAATTCATGAAGTTTTATAGAAATTGTCAATTCCATCCAGCCTTTCTAATGTGATACTTCGAAATGTGCATAAAGATACGTTAATGGAAACACAGCTACTGAAAACCGCTGTCTGCTACTGTTGAAAACATGTTTTACAGCTGTGAAAACCAACATGGTTAACTGAAAGGTGCTAAAAAGCTTCATGTACCTGAGAGTGACCACATAGTCTGCAGATTAAATGTTACATATGCACTGAGCCTATTATAGCAAACACATGTGGCAGTGATGTAGTAGTAATTGAGGATGATCATTTATAATCACCTAGATATTTCAGAAAAACTAACCTTATAAACAAAAGGTTATTATTGAGAGTATAGATTTGTGCTTTCATTTCTTGTAAGCACCCTAATTTGATACAACTCGCATTCATCTAATCGCAATTACTGGAATGTACAGTGTGGGTTCATACTATCTTAAAAAGCATAACAAGCCTTTTCCCAGATATACATGGGTGTAAAGAGAATTTAGCTGGGTTTAAACTAACACACAACCTTGACAGTAGCCCGGGGGCAAGCAAATCCTTTCCTCCACCACCTCAGATATGTTAGCTGGAGGTATTCCCTCAACTGCCTCAGTAAACCACAAACATAATCCAAACTGAATACTTCTGAGTATTTAGTACTCTACACAATCTGCAGCGAAAGCACCCATGCAAAAAGGCTGAGGTCTGAAAACACTGACTCATTTCAACATGTGCTCATCGCCTTCTGATTTCCATATTACCCAGTTAACACTTGTCAACATGACGAGTATGTGCTTGTGTGCGCGTGTGTCTGTGTGTTTAACGAAGGAAATCTACACGCAGCGAGCAGTTAGAGCAAAGGCAGGACAAGAAAGCTTATGCGAGGGAGCTTGTGTTCTTTCATTATGTGGGTTATGCTGCAGTGACAAATTTAGAGTGTGTCCTGATTTCCTTGAGTCACTGATCCCCAAGATACCACCGGGAGACTCCGAGCACTCTGTCCACACAAACGCCACGATCACAAAGAGCTGCGACCATGGCCACATGCACTGGGACGCGCACACACAAACAAAAACAGGCGCTACAGATGACCTAACCTTCACCACATGGGCTAACAATTTCCTGTCAACACAAACAAAACCACAGCCCCAAACATATAATCCACACGTACAAGGCGGTTTCCAGAACATGGATTAAACCACAACTCTGGCCTAAACCGTCAAGTCAGCGGAGCATCTCCATCTCCATTGGGAAATGGTCTCAGTTTAGTCTAGGATTAAGTACAGCCCTAGTCAAAGTTTGTGAAGGGATTAGGGTTAAACTGGAGCCTAGGACAACAGCCCTGCAGACACTGTGACACCAGCCTCGGCTTGTCAAAGCAGACACAAAGCTAAAGGCGAGCACGCACAGCTTGGCCGGGTGACTCACCAAAAGCATGGCCACACGCCGCCATAGTGTGAACCACCACAGCAATTTAGCCCAAGAGCACATCTCGCACCATGCAATGGGGTTTTAATAGCAAGGTAATGAACCGTCAATTTGTTGCTGAAAAGTACTGAAAGGGTATATGCATGGAAAGATGTGTGGAGCTATTTTAAGTATGGGTGCTGCTCATATGCCCTGCATTTCTTAATTTGCCACACACCCTGCTGTTAGGTGGTGAATGTCAAATCTTGCTTCACAGCATTTAGATGCAGGCTTGCCTCGCCTCTGTCTGTCTATGGGACAGGAGACGAGTGATGCCATGCCGTAGAGGGTTCTGGGAAAGGTTCACTGATGGTATTCAGTCTCATTAAATCAGATGCTATTAAGTAAAAAGGCATTTGTATGGATTGTTATGCTTCGATCTAATTATCTTTGTGTCTGGCCCTCCCTGTACCCCTCTGCACCCCTCTAACAAAGTCCCCCTGCCTTCCTTTCCCTCGCTCCTCTCCAGCCAATCCCACGCTTCGGCTGGATCACAGACTTGCATCACCATAGCAACAGCTGACGTGTAAAGTAACTGCCCAAAAAAAAAAGTTTTCTGTACGAGCGTGTCTGCGAGCGTACAGGCGTATGTGCATCTGTGTGTATGATGAAATCCTCCCCAGTGTTTGGTACACCCATTTTTTGAAAAAAAAGAAAAACATTTTTCAATGACCTCATCCTCCCTCCACCTATCCAATTTATAGTCAGGCGGCCGCACTGGCCTCTCATTATTTCATCTCTTTAACCCCCCCCTTCACTGTTAGTCAATCCGTCCTAAATTGATTTTGTTATCTGTCTAATTCCATATCGCCGCTGCGGGTGGCCGATGTGTTAGTTTTATGGAGGGGCTGCCTGACAATGAGATGCAGGAATAGGGGAACAAAGAGACGGCGAGGTCCACAGACACAGAGCTGTGAAGTGTAACGGAGGAGGATGACATCATTGTTTCAGGACAAAGTTGCAGCCATAGGAGTCATGCAGTCCTTGCTGTTCTCTGAATATTACTGTACATACATCTGGGTTTCAGTCCGTCAGTCAGTCTGTGCACTGACGGATGTGTGCTTCCATTAGTGTTCAGTGTTTTTTTTTTTTTCGGATTTAGTTCAGAAAGCTAGATTTTGTTGTCAATGAATGTTTTGTCAGCCAACTAATCAATAAATCAACCAATCATTTCAACTCTAAAATCTATACATGTACGAGTGTATGCAGTTCCTGCCTGTGTTTATGTGGCTGTGGGACTTCTACCACCTGTGCGTGCCTTTTCTCAACAACATGGCCGCCATGGCAGGACAGCCAAAATAACCCATAACCATGGTGAAGGCGCTATAGGAAGTAACCAGAGACATACTGTAGATGGATTGGAGCGGGGGGTGAAAGGAGGCGACCCACTGAGCCCACTGACACCGTGTCACTCAAACACAAAGGTGACTCCTGGAGGTGGGGACGGAGCAGAGGGAAGATCAGGGCCGAGGGGAGGAAGATCCAGAAAGAGAAAGACATCGACTCGTTCCTTTGTTTGCCGCATTGTCTGCCTGCTCGCTCCCTTCCTCTGTCACCTTACCTTGCCGTCCTCCCCCTTACTAGCAGTCAGCAACCTCTCTCTTTATTCATCTCTTTTGTGGCCTTGCCCCCTTCTCATTACCTATTCACTTCCTTTTGTCTGCCAGGCATCTACTCAGAAACCCCCTTTGTCCCTCCGCCGACCACCTTATTCCCTTCTTGGGCTACCTTTCCACCTTTAAGCATATCTGCTTCTCTTTCCCTCCATCACTCCTCCCTCTCATTCCTTCTCTCCATTACTACCAAAATGGTTGCTGTGGAAACATGTTTATTTGAAAATGGCGGGAGGAAAATTGTGTCTGCGCTTTGTCTGTCCATTTTGATACTAACGTGAGCGCATGTCCTGTCAAGGTGTGCACAACACTCATTTTCTATAAATGTTTGTGCGTGTGTGTGTGTGTGTGTGTGTGTGTGTGTGTGTGTGTGTGTGTGTGTCTGTGTGCGCGTGTGTGCCACCCTTCCATTCTCTGAGGCTCCCCTCAAACACGCATTTCACATCTCAAGAGCTTTATTTGTACCAAACTTCTGTTACAGACATTGTTACCATAGCTACAGCCAGTGAGGACCACTGACACAATGACAGACACAGTGGCCATGGCAACCCCAGGATCAGTAGTGGTGGGTAATATGATAATTCACGGACGAGGCATCTGACACATTACGGGCAACATGAATATGCTCAAGCGCTGGGAAGCCGGCCCGTCGCTGGTAATCCACGAGCCTTTGTGCGGCCAACACGCTGCGCAGCTGACAAAGAATACTCCGCTGTAACCAAGGGTGACCAGAACTAACAATAGCCGTCCTCTGGATAAGCTGGACAAGGGGATACATACATTTCAAGCTGCTTCTCTCTGCAGTAGTGTGCTGGGTAGCTTGTAGCGCAGGGGTCGCCACAGAATTCAACTGGCACAATCAATATCATAATAAATCAATAGTGGCAAAAGGCAGTAGTTCCCTATTGATTTGTGGCAGCGACCCATTCCTAAATCCACTCTGTCTCTAAATGCCACGTGATCCAGCACGTTAACATCTGCACCATCAGCTGTGACAGCTTTCAGATGGTGCGCCGATCCACTTTCCCGTTACAGTACGGCATGGTAATGGAATCCAGCAGGACTATTTTACAAGCAGCGTCCCATCGATAAATCACCTCCTCCAAGGTCTGCTTTAATTCAATCCAGCGTAATCTCATTTTATTGGTATGTACTGTAGCTTCGTGCAATGTCATCTGTCGCAAACCATCCAATAAAAGCCCGGGGCCTTGACCTCCTAGAGCAAAGTAATATTCATACGGAGCCCCTCGCCAATACTCTCATCAGTTCATACTGTCACTTTGAAGAGGAGACTTCTTTGTTGATAGCACACACACTTAAAGACTAGACAACAAAGTGAGCGGGGGTGTTAATAAATCTTGGTTGAGTATTGTGGACTATTAAATTTTAAAGCCTTTGGATTCAACAAATACAGCTTGTAGCGTGGACTTGGTCTGGTGCTTTTGTTCACAGTTTGGGCTAGGACATTTTCAATTCTATTTATATAGCGCCAAATCACAACAACAGTTATCTCATTGCGCTTTTCATAAAAAGAGCAGGTCTAGATCGTACTCTGTGATGTTATTTACAGAAACCCAACCATTACAAAATGAAATTGAGTGGCCTGCACCCCATTATACAGCTAAGGAAGGAACTAAAACACTAACTAACTGCATAGGGCCGGGTATCAGACACTTTTAAGGAATTGACTGAAATAACCCAGTACAAGTAGTAAGTAGTATTGAAATTTTCCAACCATACCTGCATTCGATCCTTTGTGTACCCAGATCTAGAAAGAAAATGACTATTTGTATGGCTTTTATTGCAGCCAATCACTGCAAGCGTTAAATTTAATGTGGTGTGTTGGCAGTTCAGTGTGCCAAGATGCTGCCATTAACACAATGGATATCGAATGAAGCAAATAAAAAAAGGTATCAAATGAAGTATTGGTATCCGTATCACTTTAAGGGTACTGGCATTGGTAATTGTATTGTAATTTTTTTGAACGATACCTGCCATACAACTGTGAGCCATCCTATCACCCAACATCAATGTTGGACCTCACTAACACTCTGATTGTTGAGTGTGTGCAAATACCTGCAGCTAGGTTCCAAAATATTGCGGAGAGCCTGAAACCTGAAAGCCTGTTACAGCAGAATATTAATGTCTATGGTCTACATATTTTCGGCCATGTAGAAGTATCTTTCATCAACTACACATGACAAGATGTAAACTAGGTGAAGCCTAATCTGGAACTAAAAGCATGGGCATACTGAGTTAAGACAAGCCCTGAGGGTATATTAGGTTGACAGTGGCAGTCTTGGACAAAATAATGCATCTGCACAAAATGGTTTTAATGGCCGGCCTTAAAAGCCATTAATGATTACTACTACTAAGAGATGGCTCACTCATTACTCATAGTCGGCAAACATTTAGCCTGCAGGCCGTTATATTACATGACGACGAGGGGACGGCGAGCGTTGCCGTACTGTGGTAACCGATTTAGTTGGACGGCTGACCCTAATGTTGTTATTGTAAGGGGAAGATGGATGGAGCGAGTCAAATCTCTCTGTCTATTGGCCCTGTCCCTGTAGAGGAGCACAAACTGGGAGAGCGGAGAAATGAAGTGACATCATCAGCGTCAGCCACATTCCTGCGGAGGGAGGGGGCGAGGGGAGAGGGGGGGGGAGACGAAGGAGGAGGAGGAGAATGTCCCAAAACTTTTGAGGTTACAGGACCGACCTCCCCCCTCCCCCATCCCCTTAGACACACACTCGCACACAAATGCATCTATTCTCCCTCCCTCTACTTGTGTGTGCACATGTTTTCCAGTGCACGTTTGTGTGTTTGTGTGCTTGTATATGTGTGTGTGTGTGTGTGTGTTACAGTACATGTGCTCCTCTTCCTCATCATGCGCTCCCTGTTTTAATTAATGTGCTTCTCCTCCTGTCCCCTCCCCCCCACTCATACCACCCCCTCCCCTCTTCTCTTTCTCTCTCCACCGACCAGAGGAATGCAAGAACCACATCTGGAACTTATTAGAGAGCAAGAGAGAGAAAGGGGTAGATGGAAAGAGAAGGAGAAGTAATGGAGGGGGGGGGGGAGAGAGAGAGAAAAAAGAGATTGGAGGGAAAAAAAGAAGTCCAGGAGGGGACAGAAAGAGAGAAAAGAATGAACTTTGGTAAGCAAGAAAGAGAATCATGTTGGGAAAGAAAGTGAAGAAGAAAGTTAACAGCAACACCGATTAATGCCAATTAACCTGGGAGGGGACGGGGGCAGGGGAAGGGCTCAGCTGGCACCTCACATGTGGCTTCAACCACTCCAAATTCCAGCGCAAATGTAGCCTTTGAACCGACCTGGACCATATTCTGTCTGAATGAGCAGCTTCACTGTCCCCACTGAAGAGGCAGTCAGGCCTGAGTAATAGTCCCTTTCTCTCTGCCGCTGGCCTCCCGACCACTCCTCCTCCTCCTCCTCGGTCCTCGTCCCTCTCAGCTCTCTCCTGGCTTGCTTTTCTTTTTATCCAGCAGACCCTCCTCCCACACTACAATACTATGATCCCCCCCTCCCCACCACCTTTAAAACAAACCAAAAGAAGTCTAATCACTCTATCAGGCTTCACCCACCTGCCCGCAAGACTCCCCCTCTTTGTCCCCCTACTTCTTGCCCAAAACAACTTTTTCTGCAACCCGCCCCACCCCCTCCCTATCACCCCAAATTGGTGCTCGCTGCAGAATGTGGCCGTGCAGTTACAGGAAAAACAAGTCCAATAGATTCAGTCAGATGTGATAAAGTGTTCCTCTCTTGCTCGGGGGACTCTGCATAAAGAAACATTTTTAAGGGGATGTGTGTGTGTTTTTCCCCTCCGTCATTTTATAACTTGGATGCCCCAGGCTTGTCAAACACAATCAGATTACGGGGCCTTTAAATCCTGGGGCTTCACTGTAGAGGAACGTGTAGCCGTTGAGGGTGCTCAAAGGAAATGTGTACACTTCGTTTTTTTACCGGATGTATGCCTGACCTTCAGATTGATACTGAATTATCTGACTAAATTCTTCAGTACCTCATCAGGTTTTTTACTCAGTCGTCTGAATGCTGGCACGTAAGCTGCTTCTTTTGTTTCCCAGGCGCCGCTTCAAAAAGCATTACAGGGCACTCGTGTCCAGTGGAATGATCTTAAACAAACTTATCAACTGAGAAAGGCCATCAACATGTCACTTATTGACAAAATCCCGCCGCAACAGAAATGCCAAGAATTTGTTGATTGAATGGAACCCAATGGAGAACAACAGGCGTGGACGTGCTCCATTCTCCGATTGAACTTTACAACTGGTTCAGTGATTGCTTTCAGTGGCTGATGTCGATTAGAGATGCTTTTCGGTAAACAGACTTCATTCAGATTCAATTAAAAAAAAAAAAAAAACATGACCCAAAATTGCACATTAAGGGTAGGATGCTCTCTCCAGAGCCATACCTCGCTCGCTGGGATCAAAATTAAAAACAGACTTCTGTGTCACTCCAGATCTACACCCGGGAGCATAGCACCACGTAATGGTACGATAGCCTTGAAACCATGGCAGAACACTTTCAGGTTCACAGAGATATGAATAGTTCTATAAATAATAATCCACAAGGTCATCTCATTGGAGGATGTTGACAAGTTTGAGTTGCTCAATGGGGTTATAACCCCCCAGCATCAACTTCCAGAAGGCGACATTGGGGACTTAAAACACCAAACACCGTATGAGTTCCTTTAGGTGGCCCTTTTTTCTTCATCAGCCACAGTAGCTACCACTGTGCATGTTAAATGTATCATAGAGATTATCTGAGCACAAACTAGTGCTCCCGAGTGCCGTTTTAGTGGACATTACATCCCACTATGTCCCCATTTTTTTGTAACCAATATTAAGTGCTTCAATTTCTCCAGGTCTGCATGAGCTTAATGAAACGGAGGTCTTGGTTCGTTGGATTAGCTCAAGATTTTTTGATGTTGTTGTGAAAACATAAAAGCCATCACTTGCTGTGTTAAGGAATATTTGTTTACCCAGCAGTATCGCATAGAGAGTGGAAAAATGTCTTTCGATGAAAATGTCTCTGAGAATTCCTGGCAAGAATGCATCAAATGTTGTTAATCAGCGGCTTTAACAGAGTGTTTTAGTATCGCAATGGATTCTTTATGAGGCTTTCCCAATTCTTCATTGTTATTTGAACTATTACAGCCCACTTTGAGTCATTAACATCACATGAGAGGTAGTAGAAACACAACTTTGCTGATCAAAAAACCCTTGAGCAACCCTTCTTTTTTCTGGGTGTAAAAAGCCCCCTGAATGTGTCTGACTCTTCCATTATCTGATTATTTTGACGTAGAATCTGTCTGAGGTCTATGCTTCCCAGCTCGGCTGTGTGATTCAGGGCCTGAGCGTACAGTACAGGCAGCAGCTCGTGGCCTCTGTCCGCACAAAAAGACAGAGGCTGACAAATGGCACACCTGCACTGGAGCCTTTGTCCGAGTCAGCACTTGAGCCGAGCGTCTGGGCTATAGGTGCAGTGCTGCAAGTCCAGCCTCAAGGCTCTCCTGCTCATTAGGAAGTTAAAGGCGTGTGTCTGCAATGATTGATTATGCAGTAACATTTAACAGCTGCATTAATGGTGGCGCTTGCTTGGGACTTATGACCAAGTTGGTGTGTAGGTATACAAAGCTGGGATGCTAAATCAATCACTCCAGTGGTGTTGCTAGTAGAGATACAGTCAATCGAAATCACTTAAGAAACATTCGGATTCACAAAAGCTTTAATTAGCTGCTCGACTAATAATAACCCTGCAGTCATTAGCACTACTAGGCAATTACATGTGTGCAAATTGCAGGCCATGAAATTCTGTTTTACTTGTCTAATGAAGAGATAAGAGTCTGGGTGCTCTTAAGAAAAAAGCGCCCGACCTAACGCAAGCATGATCTCTTTTGAGGAGCTAATCGTCTCATCTCTCTCTGGGTTAGGTTTACTCATCGCACCCAAATGCAAAAAAACCACAGTGTAACATTTGAGACTGTGCTTTTATTACACCGTTTTAAATCTTACGAAACAAAATGCAGCCTGCTAATCTTGTCTTCGGGAAACCCTTTGAGAGCAAATGTCTTTTTGTTTGAGAGCCCAACATGGAGTTATAACGGATTACACAGTTGTAACAGTGGAACAACAGACAATAGGACGCATGG
This sequence comes from Etheostoma spectabile, assembly GCF_008692095.1. NCBI lineage: Eukaryota > Metazoa > Chordata > Actinopteri > Perciformes > Percidae > Etheostoma > Etheostoma spectabile. The sequence continues at coordinate 18,679,972 of NC_045751.1, forward strand.
CTTCACACATGTAAATAGGCTGTGTGTTTGTGTGTGTTTGTGTGTGTGTTTGTGTGTGTTTGTGTTTCCTGCTTATGCACATCTGCAAGTGTTACTGAGATCGTCATGTGGACTGAACGGTTTATGAGTGGACAGACAGGGCAACAGCATGTGACAAAGTGTCTCGATGGAGAGAGAAGGGGGGTGTCTGTGTGACGACTGCCACATTGTGTCATATGTGGATTCACAAATTTCCCTGATCTGTCGATGAAAAGGAGCCTACTGTGTATAGGTCGTAGTGTGCTTGCATGAGACCCCAACAACACACTATGGGTGGATGCTGAGCACGGCAAGGCTGGCTGAGCGATACAAAGCCTGGCAGACACGGTGACATCATCCCTTTCCATACCTTCCCTTCCCCGAACACGCCCCCTACCTATGATGAAGTGATGGACTGGCCGGCCAGCCGCCAGCAATGCACGCTCCCGGTCAGCCAAGGTAGACAATAGAGAGAGAAAAAGGGTGGTTTGCTGTGGCTGTGTGGCCACGACGACACACATACTGTATACATCTCGATCAAACAGGTAGCTTATAAAAAGATTACAACCATCCTCCTACTTCAGCCTCCCGTCTCCCAGCAACTCGGCTACAGCTGTGATTATCATAAGCCAATAACCTACCTGGCACCCCACAGGTACAGAGGGGGAGCAGATGCATGGGCGCCGCTGCAGCTGCTACTGCACACGCCTCATTGTGCTGTTAAAATGCACAGAGAGGGTGAAAATGGGCTTTGTGTCAAGCACACAGGTAGGACACAAGGACAGGAGCAGCAGAGGGGCGGTGTGCGTGTGTGTGTGTGTGTGTGTGTGTGTGTGTGTGTGTGTATCACTACAGAGGCTGGTAGCAGTGGTCTCATTGACTGACAAGCCATTGAGATGCGATAGCAGTGTGGAAGTGCTGCTGGCATGTAGAGCAGCGCTGGTCAATCACTGTCATTCCCGTCACGTCTTCAGCGCCTCACCACGGTCAGGGCCGTGTGAATAACGCCAGCGCGGGCTCGTCATGTATGCAAAAGGTCATTAAGTCCGGTGGGCGCGCGCGCGTCATGTTCAAGTTGGACGAACGCACGCGCACACAAGGACCGTATTTTATTATTCATTATTATTACATTATGTTCGCACAAGTATAGAGGCCCGCGACAATGGTCATAAAGAGAAAAAAAAAAAAAAAGTGTGGCGATCCATTGCTGCGGTGCGGACACGCAGACACACACGCGCTCACACGTAGCTGCACGTGCGCGTACACACACGCCTAAGGTGATCCATTGCTGCGGTTCATAAGGGAATGCTATGAAATCACGTTATATGCCTTTCTCGTTTTCTCCCTGACACACACACACACACACACACACACACACACACACACACACTTCTGAAGGAATAGGCTACTAACGTTGGGCTCTGTCTCTTTTAAAGCCTCTGTAGTTTCACACAACATTCAATTTAAACGTTATTTGCAGTGAATGATGCGCTAAAAAGATGAGAAATGCAGTCTTACCAGTTTGAAAACTCAACAGCAAACTCAGGAGCAGCAGCCTCTGCATGGTTCAGCCGACCAATAAGTCCGTTATTGGCTCAAACCTCCGTGAGGAAAGCATCAAAAAGCGGGAGTTTACTGACTTTATTAATAATTATACAAAGAACAATAATCCTCCTGCGTCGTCCTTCCTCGTTTGTCCGCTGACTCGGTTTGGACTTGCTCAGCTTTTACACCATTTCACTGCTTTTTTCACCTCTCTCCTCTTCTTTGCTCTCCAGCGACAGTCCGTTTTCTACTCCACACTGAGGCGGTAAGCTAGCACCAATGACGCATCAAACTTCCGGTCACTTTCTTCAAAGTAAAACCCACATTCAAGATAATACATTGGTAGAGAATGTTCAATAATTGCAATTAGTAAATCTTAGATAGCCCAGTAATACATTATTGACAAATGTGGTAGGCTACTCATATAATATATACATAATATTTTTTTCTAGATCCTATTTAAGGTGTGCATTGTGTTTCAGAGGTTGAATTAGGTTTTTCTTTAAAATAGAGTAGGCCTATATTTCCTTCAAAATAAAAGCCGTCTTCCGAAGTACAAGGATGACATCAGCGTGCCCAGTGACCTTCTGTAACCCAGAATCTTTTCTGGCAATTGTCCTTATTCCATTATTTTTTTGGAAGCTTTAAGGGATACATAGCTGTTAACTGCTGTTAAGGAATTAGTTTACCTGACAAATAAAATAGAAGTTCACCCAATGTGACCACGCTTTACTTCCGGTGTTGCCCTCGCTGTAATCTCTCTGACTTGACGTCACATTCTCGTTAACGGGGCATTCCTCTCTCTCTCTCTCTCTCTCTCTCTCT
>NC_045751.1:18682369-18683922 GCF_008692095.1 Etheostoma spectabile
CTCTCTCTCTCTCTCTCTCTCTCTCTCTCTAACGTCAGCAGCACTACAGCACTGCCCCCTTTTTTCCTCTCCCTCTGGATCTTGCACAGGCCAACACCGGCAAAAATACATCATGAAATAAAAAAATACATATAACAGCTTAGAGAGGTATAATAATTGTTGACACGTTTGCTGAGGTCGGGACTGCTTGGTGTCTGTTGTTCACAGTAGGCTATGTCAGTTCTGAACAGCCTAACTTAACTTACCTCCACACATATCCACCTCATTCTATCATCTACATTTAAGAATGATGTAACATTTAAAACGCAAATATAGTGTAGTAATCCACACCCACACACACACACACACACACACACACACACACACACACACATGAAATAAAGCACTATAGTTCAAATATTAGATGAGATGCTTTTTGCTGTAAGTATGGAGTTATGGGACACAAAACAGCCACTGTGGGAATATTCACAGCATCTAGATTAATGTTGAGTATTTACTAGAATAAAGCGATGTCACTATGATGAAATAACCCGAATACATGACATTGATATGTCCTCATTCCTGTCACATAATGTAGGCTACAGATTTGGGTGATGGTTCCCCGTGATACTGTAGCGGTCACAGCTCAGTGGGTCTGCACAGGGAGCCGGTTCTTCCCGTCTCAGACCAGGGCGAAGGGGACTTACTGATACTGGAGCGCCCCCTTGCGTCCTAAACCCAGAAAGGACCCTGCATGGTCTGAGCACAACTGGAGCAAGAATCCCAAAATATCTGCAGGCACAAGGGATTGAGATGTAATCCTGATGAGAGATGTGAACCGGTATATCCTGAGATATTCCATTTTTTTAAATTTACAACATAGGCTATTTGGTTTTCATGCACCTTTAATGCCAGACAAAAGCCTGCAGGGAGGCTGTAAATAATAATTCATGTGTAAAGGTATTATGAATGGTTCTTAAATAACAAGGGTCGTTTGGGAAATATAGGTGATATATAGCCTAAATGTTTTTTAATTTCATAGTTTTGTGTGATGTTAAATACTAGGTTTTAATCGTGCTTATGGACATAGGCTACTGAAAAATAAATACATTTACCACACTTTCAAATGTTAAGGTTCTTAGATATGAGATATAGCCGTTGTAGTACTGTTAACAGGCTATGTCAAATCTCTTTTTTCGGGACAGATCTAGCTCAAAAAGCAGAATTAAGGCAAGAAAAAAATGTAATTGTAAAATGTATTAGGCTATAGAACAACTAGGATCATGTGAGTATGCTTAATACGGAATTAATCTATACTAGGAATTATTTTGCTTTTAGTTAAAATGTACCAGAAGAGAGTAAATGATTCATAGTATAGAAGAAGAGGGATGTGAGAGTGTTCAAATTTAGTCACTACAAATCACATTATTGCACGGACAGTGATTATCAACTATACAACAGAATAATCCGCCATTAAAAACATCATCCTTTCCATCTGCTAAAAATGACCGCAGGTCTGCCGGTGTGGCATACAGAGTGACTCATCTCTGCCGGGACTCGAACCCGGAGCCTCT
>NC_045751.1:18683932-18691244 GCF_008692095.1 Etheostoma spectabile
AGAAGTCCAGCGCGCTATTCCATTGCGCCACAGAGACTGCGCCAGGATAGCTCGGGCCTGGCACGGTTTACATACATATATCCTCTCACATCGCTGCTCTCTGCATCCTCGCAGCATCAGGACCAGTCTGAGCCGACATGTTGGCTATGCCGGGTCCGACCACGAGAGGGCGCTGTTGCTACACTCTGAGCACAGTCCCGCAGAGATGAGTCAGGTTAGCTGTGGTTAGCTGGCGTCCAACAGGAAGTCCAGAGCACGGTTTATGAAAAAATAAAAGTCGCCGTCACTACGTCAATGCGTGTTAATATGTTTCGGTAACTGAGGCTTTGATTTTGAAAGTGCGCCACCAGAAATCTTGTTTCATTCAAACTAACTTGATGCTCGTCGCTCAAATAGCCTCAATAGAGCCAAAACGGTGCCTATCGGAGCATTATTATCCCCGTGTCGACCCTAATTTATACTTCATTAATTAGGCTGTAGCTTTTCAGCCGGCGTTTTTTTAAGAATTTAGAAACGAAGCGATAGCCAGTCATTATAATCCAATCCACAAAAGGAAGAAAATATGTGTTTCTTATGACGGAATAACAGTGGATGTTGCTATAACACTAGGCCCGTTGGAAATAGCTGAGTGAAAATATGTAAGGTGTTTTTTATTTGATGAAAAATATACATTTTAGGGCCATTTTTACTCTTCATAGTCTTGGACCCATCGCTTCGTATTCTCTCACAGGCGTGTCATTGGAGGTCCTTCATATGGAAATAGTGCAGACCTCTCACTGTAGCTATAGAACAGTAGCTGTCACACTAGTGGGTTACACCACAATTGCATCAGCTAACCAGCTCCACATGCCCTTCACCACAGTGTAACCCCATTATTCATTTATTTTCCTTTGTATGCTAACATTCCACTTTTCATGTCAAGGATAAATAGGAACCTGGTCCTGTACCGTGCTGCGGGGTTAGTGGAACATTGTGTAACTGTAGATGACAACCATGAAGGTCTTAAACATGTCTTGGTATTTCACCAGTGTCGATGCATAATCCTGCGTTTAAACCTGGCAGAGCCTCCCCTTTAGTCTCCCCATTCATCCTGCAAATCACACAAAACCAAATCCCCCCTAATTTATACTCCAGTGATTTTGGACAGAAATGAGCCAGACATAGTCAAGCCTCAATGAAAATGGAATCTAGCCCATTTAGATTACACCAACATAACAGGAACAAGCGATTTTTATTTTTTTTTAAAGAAATGTTCTGTTATTGTTCAACTGCTCTTAACAAAGCCACAGCATGTGCAATGCAAGTTCGAAACCATTTTTATACAAGTTTCGAAACTTCCGTGTTTGGCAAGTTACTAAAGAAATACTTGGTTGTCCACAAATTTCACTCGAGGATTGAGGAGAACTGAAACTTGAAAGAATCGTTATCAGTCTTTTCTCATTTAATCATTTATTATAATCTAAGTATAAGTATACACTAATCTCAAAGTCTTGATCTGATCTAAATTAGTTTGGTTCAGATTTTTTTTTTTTCTTTTCAGAATGTCCAGGTCTGCCTGCCCACATATGCTCTGCAGGGGGGACCAATGTGTCTCTGTTAGGACAGACTGTAGTCTCTATTCATAAATTACATTTAGGACAAATAATACACAGACTTACTCTATGTTCTGTTTCAACAGTTGGTCACAAGTCCACTCAAGTTACTGACACAAAGATGAGACTCACTACAGTCATGATTCACAAAAGTTGATATTGCGAAACATTTTGTTAAACTAAATTCATGTCAATATTGTTCAATTCCGATCATACAGTAGACACTGATAATGTATCTACCAAAGACTGTACATTGTTCCACTCTTATCACTATACTCTGTAAACTGGTGTAAAGGAAAAAGGAGAAGGACAAAAATGACAGAGGGAATAAGAGAATTAGAAAACAGGATACCAGTAGAGGAAAGTAACTATATTTATTCTGTACTTACAGTAAGACGAGTTTTGAGCTCCTCTTTTACTTTACTTGAGTATTTCCATTCTATGCTGTTTATACTTCTATACTTTACTAATATACTTTTTTTTTTACTTAAACATTTCACATTTAGGGATTTTACTTGCAATGGAGTATTTGTAGATTATAGCATTTCTACTTTTAGCACAAAATCCCCCTTAAAACCACAATGTCACACATTTTTTAACAGAGTAAACACATACGATTTAATGTGGTAACAGTATAGTAGATTTTACAATTAAAGTGTGTTTGAAATTCTACAATGAAAAGTCCTTTAGGGGTTGCTGGTAGGTAGATTTTCTTCCTTTGGACAAAGCAAAGCTCGCCGTTTCCAGTATTTATGCTAAGCTAAGCTAAGCTAAGCTAAGCTAAGCTAAGCTAAGCACTGCTGGTTCCAGCTACATATTGTCCATATACAGTAGATGTTAAGAATTGTATCTGTTGTTTCATCTAATCGTGGCATGAACACAAATGAGCATTTTTTTTCCTCAAATGTCAAACTGTTCCTTTAAGTCAGCAACACCAAATGCCTGATATCTAAAGAAAACAGATACACACAGTATTCACTGATACCATAGTATTTCTACACAAGTGATTCATTAATTTCACATATTTCTCAACAGAAAGTAAGAGGGTGGACATAGTTACAGTAATTACTGTCCCGGGTGAATATTACATTCAATATAATTATATGTCTGTGCATGCGTGGGTGTGCAAATGTATAACCGACCATGTGATTTTCAGCTCTTTCTCTATAATACATATTTAAGAAGGTGTTGCACCCAGCACAGTTTAAAGCAAACCTGTAGGGCAGCTCTCTGTCTAAGGAACGTTTAAAGACTAACCTCAGGTATTACATTGCACAAGAGAGCCAAGTTTTTTCTTGGCTTTTGTCCAAGCTGATGTCAAAGAAGCAGGTGACAATGCTATGGCGAATTCCTTGTAAACAGTATGTGGTTTTCAGAGAATTTGTAGATTGCACGCGTTCAGTCTTCTCACGGGCCACACCTTTATACATGTGCACATGTAAAGGGCATCACCTAACGACTTGCTCAGTACAAGTCAATGATATTCAATTGACAATAAATGTATATAATGTACAAAAAACAGAAAAGCAGCAAATCCTCACACAAGCTGTGACCCGCCAATGTCTAGCATGTAGGCAGCTTTGTTAATGCTAAAACAATGAATCAATTATCTAAAAAAGTTGTAGAAAAATAAATAAATTCTATTTTTGAATATGTTTAGCTTCAGCACCTGGGGGGGGGGGGGGAACATGAATGTAGAGAAGTATAAAAGTAATGCTTAAACTGGAAGGCTCCTACAGTCCAGTTTAAGATAAATGGAATGGTTGTGTAGAGGAATGGATGTACTTGTTTGGTTCATTCAACGAACATGTTTTTTTTGGTAGAACTGGTAATGGTGGAATTATTGGGCAAATGTAAACAAGGAGCTGCTGGTGTGCGTACTAGATGATGGATACGATGGACATTTTAAATTTAAAACCACTTATTATAACATTTTCAAATGGCACTTTATATTGAAAAAAAATGTTGCCAACCTCTGGTTGAGCTTTGTGAAGTTGGACTTTGAACTGCATCAGTTTGGGAACAATGAACAGGAAAGCAGTAGCTGCCCCAGTTTGTTTGTTGATGTGTCCCTTGACACACTTGGCTAATGATGTCCTGCATTCATCAGTTAATCAGTTAGCACTTCCCAATGTCTTTGTTTAGCCAGTACAAGAATGAGAAGGGCGACTTTTTAGCTGTTTTTTTGAGCTGCGGATTCAAACTATTGCCCCTGCAGAGACGTGACATTAGTCCAGTTTTTTGAGTTAGGGCTCCTCCACTAGAGTGATTTTACAGTTGTCTTCTTCCTCTGCCGGGATATACAGGTTGCAAACAGTGCTCTGAGGGAAAGAAGAAGTAAAGGGAAAAGCAAACACAGATGTGTGTGAGAAAGCCAAACCAGCGTGGCATTTTACCATGTGTTCCTGTTGTGGGCAGTTGAACTTGACAAGATAACAATTGAGGCTGTAATCTATGGTATTGTTAGAATTATTATATTCATCATGTGCTCTTGTTGTTTTATCATCAGGGCTTTTCACACTGCACATAGCCTGGTGCTAAGAAAGCTTTTACACTGGCACGATCCTGGTACATTCCAAAATTGGCAAACACAGACTTTATTTGCATTGCTGCTCCGGAGCAGGGTTAGCCTTTTTTGGCTAAAAGTTGCCAGTGGCCAAAGTAAAAAAAATTGAATATGTGTCACACAACTTCGTTGTCACGTCTACAGAATGTTAACATTAGCCAAATGTTCCAATGGACATCTACCCAGGGCTTTTTTTTTGGCCAACTCAGGGAGGTAGTCAACAGTCAGCCGTCTGGTTGGTGTGTCAGGGCCATTAGCCCTGGGCTAAGGATATGCAGTGTAAAAAGGGCATTTGTTTTCTGTCACTGCCTTTGTTGCTTTTATCATTAAAGGAATAGTTGCAGTAGATATTTGGGGCTTACTTGCCAGGATTTAGATGAGAAAATTCATGCGCAGTGACTTTTTAGAATCGAGGTGTCACCGTGAAGTTGCCAGGAAAACAGACTACAGGTGTTTTTTTTGTGTGGTTTTTTTTTTTTTTATACATAAAAGTTAATCAAAGTAAATATATTTAAAGACTGGGAAAGACGGCAAATAAGCGTACTTCCCAAAATTGTCATACTATTCCTTTAATGACTTAAGGAGAAATGAACATCTGGAAGTAACCCCAGGCTTAATAGAAAAAAATAAAAATAAAACATTTACCTTATTGTTGTTGTCAAAAATATCACTGACAAGGTCCCGAGGTTCTGGCACTTTGGGAAAAATATGTTCCTTATGCCTGAACAGAGAGAGTCAAACATCAGAGACAAGCAAACAACTAAAACCAATAGAAGCCAAGCAGAAACGTGAAGACTTCACATACTTCCTGAAACACACAAAACCCAGGACTGCCAGGCCGGCGAACATCAATGGGACGATGGCGGCAGCATACAGCCACGCGTTAGGATCCGTTTCTGCAGCTGCATGCACAAACGTCTCAGTGTGACCTACAGTGTTTTCAACTTACAGTCCAAGAGCCGTGTTTTAACAAACAATTTAAAAAGCAGTGGTGGAGGAAATATTAAGATCCTTTACTTTTGCTAAAGAGTACCAATACAACATTGTAAACTTATTTGAGATCAGAGTCTTGGAGTCTTTTTTTAAAATCCTACACAGAGTGACTTTAAACTGCTGGACAGTTCAGTTGTTTGTGATGCAGCTGATCAAATAAAAACACAAATAGAGAAATGATGAGCGTACCAAAATTCTTTACATCACTCCAAGGTGTCCCTCCTCCAGTAGACGTTGCTTTAATGGCAAAACTGTACTGACAGTGAGGGACCAGGTTCAACACAGTGGATGTTTCTCTATGTCCAAACGATTCATTCTGGGAGAAAATGAAATCACAACTGTAACAGCGTCTAATCAATTAGTTGACTAAATGTTCCAGCACAATACTATGGTCATAATCACATGCATCTTAGGAGCAACAGCCTAACCACTGTTCTTTTACATTATTTTGGAACGAAATTTAAAGATTTGAAATGTGGAGGGTATTGTTGGACCACATATCTGTGACATAGTCCCTTTGCGGACATTGTTGGTTATTTAGACACAGCATAGACATGATTTGGGGATATGTGGTAAATGTGGCGATGAGATGTGCAGTGGCAGAAACTGTGGGGAAGAAGTTATGTGTAGTCAGTGTGGGCGGAGTCATGAAGCTGGACAAGCAGACTGCCAAAGAGGAAGAAAGAGATGGAAGTCGTAAATATCAGGTTTGAAAAAAGGTTAAGCCATGAGGAAGCAGCTAGTAAGGGAGAAATTCAAGAAGTAACGGAGAATAAATCGGGTAGGAAGCATGACAAAATGATGTTCTTTTAAGTCCTGGAAATGGGGAATAAAACTGTGATGATGAGGCAGGAAGGAAAGAATAGAAATAGTTTTTTCTTCGTTTTGGGGTATCATGGGAATTACTGGAATGGAAGAGCCTACGAGCGGTGGGGAGGAGCCTTTTTCTTTTCCTGCTTTCTATTTAACTTGGATTAGATAAGGAGAATGGAGACTTATTTACAACCCAGTAGAGGGCCTTAATCCAACATTTTGGCTGCAAACCGCTTCTAAAAAACAAAACTATATGACTTTATGTATTGTGATTCATGTGGTTTTCCACTTTTTAACATTTCCAGGTAATTGAAGTTTTTTTTTTAAAGTACAAATGAGGATAGAAAAATACAGCTGAGGCTGAAAACCTCTTAACAAATATTTACAAATATTGGGCTTTTTGAAGCCGAACCTCAGAATTATTTTCCATCGAACCCTACGCATGCACTAGGCACGCTATGCTGGTCAATGTGATGACATCGCTGTTGATTACGGGAAGGTGTTTACGTAGGGGGACCGTTCAATGCCGTAGGCTGTAAGAAAGTGAAAATGGAACTCGTGAGCAGAGAAAGTGTTGTTTGGCAGTACTTTCAGTCAAAAGAAAGCGATTCAAGTGGAGCTATACATGTTCAATTTGCCATGCAGATTTGTCTCGGGGGGTTTAAGGACCCTAAACAACACACAACATCGCCCGCTGTTAAAACATTTGCATATACAACATCTGAAAGAATACATGTTGTGCATGAAGGAATCTACAGACAGCAGCCAAAATACGGCAAAGGAAGGACAGTCACAGCACAGGACGTAGTTTACGTCATTAATGTGTGTATTGTGTTAATGGACTGAGGATGGGAGGAGGATTCGGTATTCGGTTTTGGATTTGGCAAAATCTTAACCAGTGGATTAGGTATTTGGACAAACCCCATGAATCTAGATTTGGTGCATCCCTAATTGTGCACGCACATGAGGAGCCCGGAGGCAACACCATTCACAATCCTGCCTGACAGCAATGTAGAATTTCTTTTCTTTTTTTTAATAAAAAAAGTCTTTGCACGTTTTTAGGGGAAGAGAAACATGGACAAACACGTTTGTTAGATCGGAGGGGTACACATTATACATTTTGACAAAGAAACAAGGAGTGAAAACTTTTGGTTGCCGTTCAGATGGTTGAGAAGTAAATATAGAAGTAAAACACTTCACTGCTAAACCTACAATTAGATATCCAGTTGCTATACATCTAGGCTAAAAGTTGCGTCTACTGAATTCCTCTATAAGACAAAAACAGACCCAAAAAAAGACCCAGCACGGTAGGGCTGCACAATTAATCGAATTTTAATCGCGATCACGA